>NC_068286.1:23928357-23941357 GCF_025860055.1 Xyrauchen texanus | reverse complement strand
GATGCCCAGAGAATCCTACGGGGAGGGGTCAGCTTCCAATGATATCAACAGATGCTGATCAAGAACCAATAATGAAGGATAAGATAGAGGGCAAAGTAACACCGGTTATGTTAGATACTGGAGCCACTTTTACGTGTATAAGTCCAAGTTATGCCTCTCACCTCCCCCGGTCTGGAAAATATGTTAAGACAGTAGGATTCTCGGGACAAACGCAGTTAATTCCAATGACGGCTCCAGTAAACATAGAAGTAAAAGGAAAAGCAGTAAACATCCCAATCTTGATATCAGAAAATACACCAGTGAACTTATTGGGAAGAGACGCTATATGTAAAATGAACTTACAGATATGGTGCACTCCAGAAGGAATCTACATTGATGACAGAGGAGTGAAACAAATGACAATGACAAAACAACCTGACCCTGAACGTCCGCAAGCAAACGTATATTGGCTGGGAGATCTAGGAAAAGAAGTGAACAGCACAATAGACAAATGGGGAAAATATATTAAGGCACAGTTAGGAGATCCAAATGTGCCTGGAGCAGAGCATCATTGTACATTAATGTATGATGAAACAAGAAACCCAGAATTGGAGGAAAAGTGGCTGAATGGAACAAAACAACAAGAAATAGCCTTGATGTCAGAATACATAGTAGTTGGACAGGAGGGAGCAGCACTCAAGATAGAGAATAATGACTTTATAAACAAATGGTTTCAGATACCAGAATCTGTTCCACATGTGACAATCTATGTGAGCAAAGGAAGGGAACAAAAAGACTTAGGACAAATGATGAAAAGGGCAGAGAGGGTACAATGGAAAGGGACAGAGAATCCTCTAATCATGGAATCACCAGACAGAACATTTCTAAAGATCATATGTGCTACCCAAATGATAGGAACACCTAAGGTAGTAGTTATTTCACCTACTGAAAAACTAGACTCAAAAATGGTAGAGCTAATGGCAGAAATGGAAAAAGTAGTGCCAGTAAAACTATGGTCACGCCATGACACAGATGTGGGGTTAGTACTATCAGCAAATCCAATCCAGATAAAAGTAAAACCAGGAACCCAACCTCCACGAAAACAGCAGTATCAACTTAAACCAGAGGCAATATTAGGGATTAAAAGTACTATTGAAGGGCTACTTAAAGCAGGAGTACTAATAGAAACATCAAGCTGTTGTAATACACCTATACTTCCAGTAGCAAAGGCAAATAAAGCAAAGTGGCGATTAGTACATGATTTGAGGGCAGTTAATGAAGTAGTAGAGGATTGGCCTGCAGAAGTACCCAACCCGCATACTCTGCTGACTAATGTTTCCCCTGCTGCTAATTATTTCTCTGTAATTGACTTGTGTTCTGCCTTTTTCAGTATTCCTTTAGCAGAGGAAAGCAGACAGCTCTTTGCATTCACCTATCAAGGTAAACAATTCACGTACACACGACTACCACAAGGATTCAAGCACTCACCTCATGTGTTTAATCAGGTATTAAAAACAGACTTAGAGGATCTAAGAATAGACAGCACATTGATCCAGTATGTGGATGACTTATTGATCTGCTCACCAACACTGGAGCAGTGCCATCAGGATACTATTAAGGTCCTTATTAAACTAGCTGAAGGGGGTCATAAGGTATCAAAAGAGAAGTTACTGTACTGTTTACCCCAGGTGGAGTATCTGGGACGAATTATTGCACATCAGACTAAAGCAATATCGCCAAGTCAGTTGGAGGGTATAAGTAAAGCGCCGCAACCACAAACAGTGGGGCAAATGATGACCTTTTTAGGGATGACAGGATTTAGTTCAGATTGGATAGAAGACTATGCTATGAAAACAAACCCCCTGCGAGAACTAATGAAGCAAACAGGACAACAAAATCTTAGAAGTAGGCTAACCTGGGGTGCAGATGCACTGGTAGCTTTTGAATCACTGAAAAAGGAACTGCAAACAGCACCCGCACTAGCAAGCCCAGACTACACTAAGCCATTTCATTTGTATGTAGCAAATAGAAAAAGTGGTTACGCATCAGCAGTGCTGATGCAGGAACTGTGTAGTGGAAGGAGAAAACAACCCATAGCGTATTATAGCACAAAATTGGACAGTGTAGCCCAAGGATACCCGCCATGCTATCAGGGATTAGCGGCAATTTATTTTGCGTATGAAAAAGCCTCCACAATAACTATGGGATATCCAGTGGTGATCTACACTCACCATAAGATAATAGAGCTAATAGAGAATGGGAAATTTGTACTAACACAGGCAAGATGTTTAGCATATTCAACATTGCTGACATACCCAGATGTAACTATAAAGAGATGTGCCACTGTAAATCCAGCAAACTATATTCCCTTGGAGGATGAAGGAACACCACACGATTGTGTGGTAAATTCGTTAGCATTCACACGGTTGAGGCCTGACCTGGAATCAATACCAATGGTTGAGGCAGAAATAGAATATTTTGTTGATGGATCTTGTTTTAAGGACCATTTGGGAAATCATGCTGGGTTTGCTGTGGTAAAAAAGCAGGGAGATTCTTTTGTGCCAATTGTGGTTCAGCATTGCGAACAGCCATGCTCAGCACAATTGGCAGAATTAAAAGCATTGACCAAAGCCTGTCTACTCGCAAAAGATCAAAAAGTAAATGTATATACAGACTCTGCATATGCGCATGGAGTGTGTCATTTGTTTGGTGCAGTGTGGAAACAGAGAGGGTTCAAAAAGAGTGATGGAACACCAATTCAGCATAAAGACCAGATAATCAGATTAATTTCAGCAATGATGAGTCCAAAAAGGCTGGCTATAGTCAAATGCCAGGCACACAAAAAAGGCAAGGATTTTGTTATTAGAGGAAATAATGCTGCGGACGAACATGCCCGAGAAGCTTCAGGATGCAAAGTAGCAATAATGGCACCACAAGTGATATTACAGGTCCAGCCAAGTTTGGCAGATATAGCACGGATGCAGCTTCAAGCTGGCCCACCTGTATTAGCACAATGGCAGCAGAGGGGGGCGACAAGGGACGTTAATGGAATATGGAGGTCACATGAGGGGCAGATATTGGCTCCAGTAGCACTTCTAAATATGTTAATTTCTGATGCGCACGGATTTGACCACTGTGCAAGAGGCGAGGTAGTGAGGAAGATAAAACAGCAGGGCTACTGGTCGCCATACTTGCAGGCCTCAGTAGATGAGTTTTTGGCAGGCTGTGAAATTTGTGAAACACACAATGTCAGGAAAGGTACGACCGCTCCATTAGGTCATATTCCAGCACCGGAGGGCCCGTTCAAACATCTAGTGATGGACTATGTAGATATGATAAAACCAGTCAGAGGCAAAAGATATATGTTAGTAATAATAGACAGATTCAGTAGATGGGTAGAAGCAGTTCCCTCGGCCGACCAGGGAGCACAAACAGTGATTAAATTCCTAACAAGAGAAGTTATCCCAAGGTTTGGAATACCGTCGCAAATTAGCTCAGATAATGGCTCGGCATTCATTCAGAGGGCAGTAAAAACAGTCATACAGCAGCTGAGAATAAAACAACGACTAGGGTGTGTCTTCCATCCGCAGTCTCAGGGGATTAGTGGAGAGGGTAAATGGGAATCTCAAGGCAAAGATTGTGAAAATCTGTCAAGAAACAAGACTTAATTGGGTTGATGCGCTTCCGTTGGCATTAATGAAATATCGCATGCAAACAAATAGGATTACTAATCTAACCCCGCATGAAATGCTGACGGGAAGGCCTATGCCAGTGCCTTATCTGAGAGGACCTTATGAGGGTCCATCATTGGAACAACTAGAAATGGAATTGAAAGCATATATGAGACAATTGACGACAATACATGGAAAAATCTGTTTGCAGGAACAAAGAAGAAATCCTAGGCAGGAAGAGAATGCACCTTGTTCAATTGCTCCTGGAGATCTTGTGTACCTGAGAGTGTTTAGAAGAAGGTGGAATGAGCCAAGACGGGAAGGACCTTATGAAGTGGTGCAGGCAACCCCAACAGCAGTAAAGGTGAGAGGAAGTAACACATGGTATCATTTAAATCACTGCACTAAAGTACGTAGGAGAAACCTACCACAAAATCAGGAACCTGAAACCGAAGAAGAAGAGGAGCAACAAAGAGAGGATCAAGCTCACGAGGTTGAAGACCTACAAGTACCAGATAGAGACAACGAAGAAGAGGAAGAAGGACAACAAACGAACGTAGGGGAAGAGCACACTGAGGCAGAGGAAGAATCTGAAGAACGTGCCACAGTGGAGCGGGACAACACAGAAAGAGAAACGGAAGTACATGTCGCAGAAGAACAGGAACAAGAAGGTGAAGAAAGAGAAAGACAGGAGGAAAGTGCTTACCTTGCTGCACCAAATACGGAAACAGCTGAAGGATATGAAGCAGACCAACAGAGGCATCCGTGGGAGGACATATTGTCGGAGGCAGAGGACAGGTTGGGGGATGAAGGAGGTACTGTGGATAATGATATTGATGATGTATTTGGGACAGGTATTTCCCCCGATACAGGGCCTACCGGGGAAGCAGCGCAAGAAGACCCAGACTCACCCGGTGAAGGACCGTCAGAGCGACCATGGTATGATGACTTCCCTACAATTGACACCTCAGAACTTATGTCTTTCTTCCCAGAATAAGCAAGGACAAGATGTTATAGAACAAAAAATTAGACAGAAGAGAGCATCTGGAGCATTGAGCGAAGGTGAACCAAAAAAGGACAGAAGCATAGTTAACCAAAATAAGACAAAACCATTAGATTTGATATATGATTGGGAGCCTATAGAGACAGCAGGAGTAGAACAACTATTACAACATGCAAATCAAAACGACTGGTATAGATGGGCTAAATATACGGTTAAGCAGGCAGACATGACAAATTGTGTAATGTGCTCACCCTCACCGTTGAAGAAGTTGACAGTAGTTCCGAATCAGTATGATTACAGACACTGCGCCAAGTATTATGCCAAAAATTGTGGAACTACAGGAAGAACAGTGTTCTGCCCAGCGGAATGTTTGGCTTTCCTAGGTCACCCAGAATATGAAAAGTATAGTAAGCTGATAGGGTGGGGAGATGAATGTAGGAAATTAGATATACGCGTGGATAATAAGAATAAAGAAAGTCCATCATCATTTACGATTAATCAACAACTGGAATATGAATGCTTTAACAGGACCAAGGGAAAAAAATAATGTAGGACAGTTTAAGGGCAATTGCGCAGTAATATGGCATTTAGACGAAGAAATGTTTTCCAACAATAATGTAATCAGATTTGGGGGACCACATTATGCAACAGCAACATTAGGACAGAACTTTACTGCAAATATAACCCCAGGATGTTTAGGTGTAGTGGCGGGTCATTGCCTTACAGGATGTGAAAATCAAACCTTAGTATCTCCTTCGGTAAAGATTCATCAGGAACAAACAGAAATCATAGCGGACTACTTTTGGTTATGTGGGGGAGGTCAGTTGAAAACCTCTCTACCTAAAAACTGGAAAGGGCTGTGCGCTAGAGTAAGGTTACTACAAGAGGTAACTATGGTAGAGTGGGATCTCTCTGAAATCCAAACTGCACCAAATCCATTTGTAAAACAACAGGCAAGGGTGAAAAGAGCGTACTCCCCAGATCCGGATGTTTATTTGGATGCAATTGGTCAACCAAGGGGAATACCACAACAATTTAAAGCTCGGAATGAAATTAAATCAGGCTTTGAGTCAATATTTGTATGGGTAACAGCCAGCAAAAATGTAGAATGGATTAATTATATTTACTATAACCAACAGAGGTTTATAAACCATACTGATGAGGCATTGGAGGCATTAGGAACCCAATTAGCGGCAAGTAGTAAAATGGCATGGCAAAATCGTCAAGCACTAAATTGGTTATTGGCAGATAAAGGAGGAGTATGTGTTATGTTCGAGCAGATTGCTGTACATACATACCAAATAATACATCCCCAGAAGGAGCTTTTACACAGGCAATGAAAAAACTGCATGACCTCAGAAAGGAAGTTAAATCTAATGCAGGAAGAGATCAGATGTTTGGCCAATGGTTCGATGATCTTTTTGGATCATGGAAGTTGGGCTTAATGAAACTAGGTATAATGATCGTTATAGGACTGACCCTATTTGCATTGTTGTTTTGCTGTGTCATACCAGTTCTAAGATCAATAATGGCTAGAACAGTGGCTAAGCAAATGGTGACTGTATCAATGATGTCAACGCAAACAGGGACAGAAACTAGATACTGTACCATTGGACCAGGATTGGATGAACTTGATGAGATTTACTGAGAAGCAATTCAGAAATGACACTAATTTAAGGGGAATTTTATTTTTGAACACTTTTCTCATGTTTTTGATAGTAAGGGAGATAGCATGACTATTGTACTTTCATTTTACTTAACAGAATAGACAGCAACTCAAGAAAGGAGTTAGAGGGTGTTTTGTTTGTTATTTTTGACATGTTCCCCTATTACTTTCAATATAACCCATTACTTATAATAATTAACAAAGTTTATATTACGATATATTTAATCAAGTAGAAGTAGTATTGGTGATGATTATGTTCAAGAAAATATAGTTGTGAAGTAATTGCCAAGAGAAGACATACAAGAGCAACATGTGAAGAAAGGAGCGACGAGCACCTCAGTGCTTGGCTGCAAGAGCAAATAGACTCAACTGGTGGTTTAAAAACCCACTGTCTGCTCCAACACACCACCAGATAGCGCTCCAGGCTACCGGAATTGTCTGTGAGTTCCTCTGGCAACGAAGGATGTAGCTCGTGTTGAGGGAGGACTATATTGTGTATATCTTATATATCTTATCTTATATATATTTTTTCTTTATGAATAATCAATTGTACTCTACACAACGCAAGGCTTTCAAGTTGCATGCACATGCTTATTACATATAATATGATTTGTTTCTGCTCCCCCATTATTGACAATAGATAAGAGGATTGGAATCGTTTACTTCCTTCTAGCTGATTGTGGAGGGAGAGGTTTGGTTCACAATCCTGCAGAGTGTGGCCCCATCAGCACGGTATTGATAACTTAGTGCGTAGCCTATTTTGGCTACGGTTGTATTAAATTGGCTGGCTTATGTGGCTATACTGTGGTTTGAGGGACTTAGTATGTGGGACTTTTAGTCCCAGAGGGGGAATATATTGTAGAATAATCATTTTTTAGATGGTATAATAATCATTCTTAGATATCAAAATACTTATATGAGTTTCTAGGCCTTTGTGTGAGCCAGGAGAGAGCATATGAGGTTACTAAAAGTGTTGATGCTGCAGAGAACACAAAGAATGGTATACAACCTTGAAATACAGGATGTACTTCTTTAATCAGTTATTATATGAATGGTGTCTTGTATTCTTGCAGCTGGTGTTTTGCTGTTTCTGTTAATTAGTAGTATTCTGACATATATCTTTGGTGTATTTCCTTTATGCTGACACGTATCTCTAAAATATATGGTGTGTCTCATTAAAATACAGGATGCACTTCTTACGAAAACACTTTTAATAAGTTAGATATCTCTTATATATGTTTCTGGCATGGTGTTTTACCCTGATGAGTTAAATATCTTTGGAGCTTGTATTTTCTTTCATTAATCAAATGATACTGTGTATGAACAAACAAGGCCGCCTCATTATGAGGGTACACTGAAATGTAGGGCAAAGGTAAAAGGTATGTGATGGGGACATGGCTGTTTGTATCATACACAGGTGTTTCTAAAATTGATGCACTTTTACCATGAACTATGACTTATGTCAAAAAATAAGTGGAGTTACCAGTTGATGTACGTTTTTTAAAAAATAATTAGATGGGGGATTTTCCACCAATATTTAATTAGTGAGGAAAATAGAACATATTGGTGGTGAAGGAAAGAGACAAGAGTAATTATTCTATTGGTCAGAGATAATGGGCAAGAAGATAACAAAAAGGTATATAACTGAGAACTCAGGAGGATAGAGTCAGAACAATCAGCTGACTGGTCTCTTGTTTGTTGGTGATCAATAAACTACAACTTTGGCATCTGGAACTCAAGACTCTGAAAGTTTTCTTCAACTTAGAGAAACTCTTCGCAATATTCCACGACACCCCTCCCTAGCAACCATTGTCGAGCACCTTAGCAACCAAAATCCATAGAGGCATATCTTCGATTCTGAATGTCACAGAGGCATGGGAGTTGGTTTATATCACTCATACTGACAAGCAGCCTTTGAAGTTTCACGATTGGCAGCTGCCAAGCCACTCCCTAGCAACTAAACAGAGTACCATAGCAACCGTTTAGCTACAACTATATCTCTGCACCAGAAAATCAGAGAGACTTCTGGGTTGATTTATTCCAATCAGGATGGCAAGGACACTTCATAAGTATCACTACGGTAACTGCCTATCAACCACATGGGGTTACCCTAGCAACAGAGTAACAAATCACATATCTCTGCATCGGAAAAACGTAGAGACTTCCGGGTTGACTTATTTAGCTCGGGATGGAAAGGAGCCGCGTATTGTATTACCTTGGTAACTGCATAGCAACCACACGGGCTTACCCTAGCAAATGAGTAACAAATCACATATTTCTGCACCAGAAAATCGTACAGACTACTGGGTTGATTTATTTCCACCAGGAAGGAGACTTCATTAGTATCACTATGGTAACTGCCTAGCAACCAGACGGGGTTACCCTAGCAACCGAGCAACAAATCACATATCTCTGCACCAGAACACACTACAGACTTCCGGGTTGACTTATTTCACTCAGGATGGAAAGAAGCCATGTATTGTATTACCTTGGTAACTGCATAGCAACCGCATGGGCTTACCCTAGCAACCGAGTAACAAATCACATATTTCTGCACCAGAAAATCGTACAGACTTCTGGGTTGATTTATTTATGACCATAATTTTTGTTCTTTTCAAGTTACAACATGCTGTTTGATCGAGTTTTGCCACGGCAAGCACCACTCACATTTTCTTCAGGAAATGTACCTATCTAGTTAGTGGTGCTTGCAAAGCATCACTATTGTAATCTCACATACTTATTATTTTTATTTTTATTTTTATATCTCCGTACAAAACTTCGGCACCTAACTCGTCCCACGACCGTTTGGCGTAGACCCACGAATGAGGTGTCAAATCGAACGGCCTATTGATGACACGTGTGCTATGACTTTTATAAGCGATCGGGGTATGGTATTTGCCCCAGGGGCAAAAAAGCGGCCGAAAAATCCCATAGACTTAACATTGCGACAAACTTTGACGCGTCACAGCTCCGATCGAGGATTTCACAGAAACGTGTGATTAGCCACATTTGAAGAGGCTGGCACGCTCTGTAAGAGCATACCTCAATATGGGGTAAAATTTGCACCCCTGGGGGGCAGGAGCTGCCCAAAAATGCCCCAATTGACTTATAATGGTGTAGGACGGCCCATGAAATGAAATGGCATAGGGATTTTGTATTCAACATAGCTCTGGATCACAGTGTCATAGAGACAAGGGGGCGGGCTCATTTTACTCAGACGACCAATCAGTCTCTCTGGATCATTGTGAAGCTATCAAGCCACGCCCTAGCAACCATTTAGAGCACCTTAGCAACAAGTCCCATAGACTTCTATTGAAAGAGATCAAAGGGATATCTCCGGATAGAAGTGTCATAGAAACACAAGGGTGCTCTCGTTTGACTCGGGACAGCAAACAGCCAATCATGAATCACCTCAACACTTCCTAGCCCCTCCCTAGCAACCATTGTCGAGCACCTTAGCAACCAAAATCCATAGAGGGATATCTTCCATTCTGAATGTCACAGAGGCATGGGAGTTGGTTTATATCATTCATACTGACAAGCAGCCTTTGGAGATTCATGATTGGCAGCTGCCAAGCCACTCCCTAGCAACTAAACAGAGTACCCTAGCAACCGTTTAGCAATAACTATATCCCTGCACCAGAAAATCAGAGAGACTTCTGGGTTGATTTATTTCAAGCAGGATGGCAAGGAGACTTGATTAGTATCACTATGGTAACTGCCTAGCAACCACATGGGGTTACCCTAGCAACCGAGTAACAAATCACATATCTCTGCATCAGAAAAACATAGAGACTTCCGGGTTGACTTATTTCAATCAGGCTGGCAAGGAGACTTGATTAGTATCACTATGGTAACTGCCTAGCAACCAGATGGGGTTACCCTAGCAACCGAGTAACAAATCACATATCTCTGCATCAGAAAAACATAGAGACTTTCGGGTTGACTTATTTCAATCGGGATGGCAAGGACACTTGATTGGTATCACTATGGTAACTGCCTAGCAACCAGATGGGGTTACCCTAGCAACCGATTAACAAATCACATATCTCTGCATCAGAAAAACGTAGAGACTTCCGGGCTGACTTATTTCAATCAGGATAGCAAGGAGACTTCAATAGTATCACTATGGTAACTGCCTAGCAACCAGATGGGGTTACCCTAGCAACCGAGTAACAAATCACATATCTCTGCCCAGAAAATAGTACAGACTTCCGGGTTGACTTATTTCAATCAGGATGGCAAGGAGACTTCATTAGTATCACTATAGTAACTGCCTAGCAACCACATGGGGTTACCCTAGCAACCGAGTACCAAATCACATATCTCTGCACCAGAAAATAGTAGAGACTTCCGGGTTGACTTATTTCACTCAGGATGTAAAGGAGCCATGTATTGTATTACCTTGGTAACTGCATAGCAACCAGATGGGGTTACCCTAGCAACCGAGTAACAAATCACATATCTCTGCACCAGAAAATAGTACAGAGTTCTGGGTTGATTTATTTCAATCAGAATGGCAAGGAGACTTGATTAGTATCACTATGGTAACTGCCTAGCAACTACACGGGGTTACCCTAGCAACCGAGTAACAAATCACATATCTTAGCACCAGAAAATAGTACAGACTTCCGGGTTGACTTATTTCACTCAGGATGGAAAGGACCATGTATTGTATTACCTTGGTAACTGCATAGCAACCACATGGCCTTACCCTAGCAACCGAATAACAAATCACATATTTCTGCACCAGAAAATCATACAGACTTCTGGGTTGATTTATTTATGACCATAATTTTTGTTCTTTTCAAGTTATAACATGCTATTTCATGAGTTTTGCCACGGCAAGCACCACTCACATTTTCTTCAGGAAATGTACATTCTAGTTAGTGGTGCTTGCAAAGCATCACTATTGTAATATCACATACTTATTAAGGTGGCTTGTGAAAGCCAACTTACTGAAATCCTATTTAAACTTATTATTATTATTATTATTATTATTATTACTCTGAAATTTCTATATCTAACTCCTCCTAGAGCTTTTAAGCTACAGGCACCAAACTCGGCACAGACCTTCAGACTAATCCAGAATAGTGTGCTATATCTTTTCTAACTGATCGGACTTATTGTTTTCCTAAAAATGACGATCAAACTCGGAAAAAACTCCCTTTGACTTAACATTGCGGAATGTTCAGAAATTCAAATTCCAACTGACATTTTCACACACACAGACAAAAATGGCCTGTCAGCCCTGCATCTCTCCCTGTCTCTCTCCCTCAGAGGATTTCTTTTATCAAGCAGCCAAAAAGTAATGACCTAAAATGTTCCTAGCCACACACTAAAACATGCTAAAAACGTGCTAGCATCTATCTGAGGGTCAATATCTATCTATCTATCTATCTATCTATCTATCTATCTATCTATCTATCTATCTATCTATCTATCTAGCAACTAAGTTAAACTTTTTTAACACTACACTGTAGAACCGGCTCATTAGAGTCATTCATTTGGGAATCAGACTACACTGGTCACACTGTATGTTTCACACTGTAGATTCAAAAGAACTGGCTCATTAGAGTCATTCATTTGGGAATCAGACTACACTGGTCACACTGTATGTTTCACATTGTAGATTCAAAAGAACTGGCTCATTAGAGTCATTCATTTGGGAATCAGACTACACTGGTCACACTGTATGTTTCACACTGTAGATTCAAAAGAACCAGCTCATTAGAGTCATTAATTTGGGAATCAGACTACACTGGTCACACTGTATGTTTCACACTGTATATTCAAAAGAACTGGCTCATTAGAGTCATTCATTTGGGAATCAGTCTACACTGGTCACACTGTATGTTTCACACTGTAGATTCAAAGAACTGGATAATTAGAGTCATTCATTTGGGAATCAGACTACACTGGTCACACTGTATGTTTCACACTGTAGATTCAAAAGAACCGGCTCATTAGAGTCATTAATTTGGGAATCAGACTACACTGGTCACACTGTATGTTTCACACTGTAGAGTCAAAAGAACCGGCTCATTAGAGTCATTAATTTGGGAACACACAAAGACAAAAAGGGCCTGTCAGCCCTGCATCTCTCCCTCTCTCTCCCCCTCATTGCATAGGGATTTTGTATTGAACATAGCTCTGGATCACAGTGTCATAGAGACAAGGGGCGGGCTCATTTTACTCAGACGACCAATCAGTCTCTCGGGATCATTGTGAAGCTATCAAGCCACGCCCTAGCAACAATTTAAAGCACCTTAGCAACAACTCCCATAGACTTCTAATGAAAGATATCAAAGGGATATCTCCGGATAGAAGTGTCATAGAAACACAAGGGTGGTCTCGCTTGACTCGGGGCAGCAAACAGCCAATCATGAATCACCTCAACACTTCCTAGCCCCTCCCTAGCAACCATTGTCGAGCACCTTAACAACCAAAATCCATAGAGGGATATCTTCCATTCTCAATGTCACAGAGGCATGGGAGTTGGTTTATATCATTCATACTGACAAGCAGCCTTTGGAGTTTCATGATTGGCAGCTGTCAAGCCACTCCCTAGCAACTAAACAGAGTACCCTAGCAACCGTTTAGCAATAACTATATCTCTGCACCAGAAAATCAGAGAGACTTCTGGGTTCATTTATTTCAATCAGGATGGCAAGGAGACTT
>NC_068286.1:23889666-23927857 GCF_025860055.1 Xyrauchen texanus | reverse complement strand
CACACAGACAAAAAGGGCCTGTCAGCCCTGCATCTCTCCCTCAGAGGATTTATTTTATCAAGCAGCCAAAAAGTAATGACCTAAAATCTTCATAGCCAAATGTAAAAATATGCTAAAAACGTGCTAGCTTCATGCTAACACATGCTAGCATTGCCTAGCGAAGTGCTAAAACAAGCTAAAAATGTGTTAACATCATGCTAAAATCACCTAGCGAAGTGCTAAAACATGCTAAAAACGTGATAGCATCATGCTAACACATGCTAGCATCGCCTAGCGAAGTGCTAAAACATGCAAAAAACGTGCTAGCATCGCCTAGCGAAGTGCTAAAACATGCTAAAAACGTGCTAGCATCATGTTAACATGTTAGCATCGCCTAGCGAAGTGTTAAAACATGCTAAATACGTGCTAGCATCATGCTAACACATGTTAACATCGCCTAGCGAAGTGCTAAAAAAATGCTAAAAACGTGCTAGCATCATGCTAACACATGCTAGCATCAGCTAGCGAAGTGCTAAAAAAATGCTAAAAACGTGCTAGCATCATGCTAACACATGCTAGCATCACCTAGCGAAGTGCTAAAACATGCTAAAAACGTGTTAGCATCTGTCTGTCTGTCTGTCTATCTATCTATCTATCTATCTGAGGGTAAATATCTATCTATCTGAGGGTAAATATCTATCTATCTATCTATCTATCTACCTATCTATCTAGCAACTAAGTTAAACTTCAAACTACTTTAAACTTCAAACTACTTTAAACTTCTTCAAACTTTCTGGTCCAAACTTTCACAAGCCAACTTAAATTTGTCTCGACTAACTTTTTCTAGTTAAGTTGGCTTTTGAGAGCCAACTTACTGATATTGTACTTAGAGACTTAATAAAATAATAAAAAGTTTGTTTTTCTGATGCAGAGATATGTGATTTGTTAGTCAGGTTGCTAGGGTAACCCCATCTGGTTGCTAGGCAGTTACCATAGTGATACTAATTAAGTGTCTTTGCCAACCTGATTGAAATAAATCAACCCAGAAGTCTCTCTGATTTTCTGGTTTAGAGATATGTGATTTGTTACTTGGTTGCTAGGGTAACCCCATGTGGTTGCTAGGCAGTTACCATAGTGATACTTATCAAGTCTCCTTGCCATCCTGATTGAAATAAATCAACCCAGAAGTCTCTCTGATTTTCTGGTGCAGAGATATAGTTATTGCTAAACGGTTTCTAGGGTACTCTGGAGTTTCATGATTGGCAGCTGTCAAGCCACTCCCTAGCAACTAAACAAAGGCTGCTTGTCAGTATGAATGATATAAACCAACTCCCATGCCTCTGTGACATTCATAATGGAAGATATCCCTCTATGGATTTTGTTGCTAAGGTGCTCGACAATGGTTGCTAGGGAGGGGCTAGGAAGTGTTGAGGTGATTCACGATTGGCTGTTTGCTGCCCCGAGTGAAACGAGACCACCCTTGTGTTTCTATGACGCTTATATCCGGAGATATCCCTTTGATGTTTTTCATTAGAAGTCTATGGGAGTTGTTGCTAAGGTGCTCTAAATTGTTGCTAGGGCGTGGCTTGATAGCTTCTCAATGATCCCGAGAGACTGATTGGTCGTCTGAGTAAAATGAGCCCGGCACCTTGTCTCTACGACACTGTGATCCAGAGCTATGTTCAATACAAAATCCCTATTTCATGGTCCAGTCCTACACCATTGTAAGTCAATAGGGGCAACTTTGGGCTGCTCCTGCCCCCCAGGGGTGCAACTTTTTACCCCATATTGAGGCATGCTCTTACAGAGCCTGCCAGCCTCTTCAAATGTAGCAAATCACTGCGTTTCTACGAAATCCTCGCTTCGGAGCTGTGATGCGTCAAAGTTTGTCGCAATGTTAAGTCTATGGGATTTTGCGGCCACTTTTTTGCCCCTGGGGCAAATACCGTACCACGATAAACACAAAAGTCATAGCACACGTGTCCTCAATAGGCCGTTCGATTTGATACCTCATTACGTGGGTCTACGCCAAGCAGTCTTGGGACGAGTTAGGTGCCGAACTTTTGTACGGGAGATATAAAAATAAAAATAAAAACTAGAATGTACATTTCCTGAAGAAAATGTGAGTGGTGCTTGCCGTGGCAAAACTCATGAAATAGCATGTTATAACTTGAAAAGAACAAAAATTATGGTCATAAATAAATCAACCCAGAAGTCTGTAACGATTTTCTGGTGCAGAAATATGTGATTTGTTATTCGATTAAGCTAGGGTAAGGCCATGTGGTTGCTATGCAGTTACCAAGGTAATACAATACATGGCTCCTTTCCATCCTGAGTGAAATAAGTCAACCCGGAAGTCTGTACTATTTTCTGGTGCAAAGATATGTGATTTGTTACTCGGTTGCTAGGGTAACCCTGTCTAGTTGCTAGGCAGTTACAGTAGTGATACTAATCAAGTCTCCTTGCCATTCTGATTGAAATAAATCAACCCAGAACTCTGTACTATTTTCTGGTGCAGAGATATGTGATTTGTTACTTCGGTTGCTAGGGTAACCCCATCTGGTTGCTATGCAGTTACCAAGGTAATACAATACATGGCTCCTTTACATCCTGAGTGAAATAAGTCAACCCGGAAGTCTCTACTATTTTCTGGTGCAGAGATATGTGATTTGGTACTGCGGTTGCTAGGGTAACCCATGTGGTTGCTAGGCAGTTACTATAGTGATACTAATGAAGTCTCCTTGCCATCCTGATTGAAATAAGTCAACCCGAAGTCTGTACTATTTTCTGGGGCAGAGATATGTGATTTGTTACTTTCGGTTGCTAGGGTAACCCCATCTGGTTGCTAGGCAGTTACCATAGTGATACTATTGAAGTCTCCTTGCTATCCTGATTGAAATAAGTCAGCCCGGAAGTCTCTACGTTTTTCTGATGCAGAGATATGTGATTTGTTAATCGGTTGCTAGGGTAACCCCATCTGGTTGCTAGGCAGTTACCATAGTGATACTAATCAAGTCTCCTTGCCATCCTGATTGAAATAAGTAAACCCGGAAGTCTCTATGTTTTTCTGATGCAGAGATATGTGATTTGTTACTTTCGGTTGCTAGGGTAACCCCATCTGGTTGCTAGGCAGTTACCATAGTGATACTAATCAAGTCTCCTTGCCATCCTGATTGAAATAAGTCAACCGGAAGTCTCTATGTTTTTCTGATGCAGAGATATGTGATTTGTTACTTTCGGTTGCTAGGGTAACCCCATCTGGTTGCTAGGCAGTTACCATAGTGATACTAATCAAGTCTCCTTGCCATCCTGATTGAAATAAGTCAACCCGGAAGTCTCTATGTTTTTCTGATGCAGAGATATGTGATTTGTTACTTTCGGTTGCTAGGGTAACCCCATCTGGTTGCTAGGCAATTACCATAGTGATACTAATGAAGTGTCCTTGCCATCCGGGTTGACTTATTTCAATGAGGAAGTCTCTACGTTTTTGTGATGCAGAGATATTGGATTTGTTACTTTCGGTTGCTAGGGTAACCCCATCTGGTTGCTAGGCAGTTACCATAGTGATACTAATCAAGTCTCCTTGCCATCATGATTGAAATAAGTCAACCCGGAAGTCTCTACGTTTTTCTGATGCAGAGATATGTGATTTGTTACTTTCGGTTGCTAGGGTAACCCCATCTGGTTGCTAGGCAGTTACCATAGTGATAATAATCAAGTCTCCTTGCCATCCTGATTGAAATAAGTCAACCCGGAAGTCTCTACGTTTTCCGATGCAGAGATATGTGATTTGTTACTCTGTTGCTAGGGTAACCCCATGTGGTTGATAGGCAGTTACCGTAGTGATACTTATGAAGTGTCCTTGCCGTCCTGATTGGAATAAATCAACCCAGAAGTCTCTCTGATTTTCTGGTGCAGAGATATAGTTGTAGCTAAGCGGTTGCTAGGGTACTCTGTTTAGTTGCTAGGGAGTGGCTTAGCAGCTGCCAATCGTGAAACTTCAAAGGCAGCTTGTCAGTATGAGTGATATAAACCAACTCCCATGCCTCTGTGACATTCAGAATCGAAGATATGCCTCTATGGATTTTGGTTGCTAAGGTGCTTTCGACAATGGTTGCTAGGGAGGGGCTAGGAAGTGTTGAGGTGATTCATGATTGGCTGTCCTGTCAAACAAGACCACCCTTGTGTTTCTATGGCGCTTCTATCCGGAGATATCCCTTTGATGTCTTTCATTAGAAGTCTATGGGACTTGTTGCTAAGGTGCTTTAAATTGTTGTTAGGGCGTGGCTTGATAGCTTCACAATGATCCCGAGAGACTGATTGGTCGTCTGAGTAAAATGAGCCCACCCCCTTGTCTCTACGACACTGTGATCCAGAGCTATGTTCAATACAAAATCCCTATTTCATGGTCCGTCCTACATCATTGTAAGTCAATGGGGTCAACTTTGGGCTGCTCCTGCCCCCCAGGGGTGCAACGTTTACCCCATATTGAGGCATGCTCTTACAGAGCCTGCCAGCCTCTTCAAATGTAGCAAATCACACGTTTCTGCGAAATCCTCGCTCGGAGCTGTGATGCGTCAAAGTTTCTCGCAATGTTAAGTCTATGGGATTTTGCGGCCGCTTTTTTGCCACTGGGGCAAATACCGTACCCCCGATCGCTTATAAAAGTCCGTTTTAAAAAAAAATCGGCCGTTCGATTTGACACCTCATTCGTGGGTCTACGCCAAACGGTGCGGGACGAGTTAGGTGCCGAACTTTTGTACGGAGATATAAAAATAAGAAGAAAAATAAGTATGTGAGATTACAATAGTGATGCTTTGCAAGCACCACTAATAATAATAATAATAATAATAATAATAATAATAATAAGTATGGCGAATAACAATAGTGATGCCTTGCCTTTGGCAAGCACCACTAACTAGAAAAAAAGTTTGTTGAGACAAACTTTAAGTTGGCTTGTGAAAGTTTGGACCAGAAAGTTTGAAGAAGTTTAAAGTAGTTTGAAGTTTAAATTAGTTTAAAGTTTAAATTAGTTTGTAGTTTAAAGTAGTTTAAAGTTTAAAGTAGTTTGTAGTTTAAAGTAGTTTAAAGTTTAACTTAGTTGCTAGATAGATAGATAGATAGATAGATAGATAGATAGATAGATAGATAGATAGATAGATAGATAGATAGAGAGATAGACACTAACATCACGTTTTTAGCATGTTTTAGCACTTTGCTAGGCGAAGCTAGCATGTGTTAACATGATGCTAGCACGTTTTTCATGTATTGTATTAACATGATGCTAGCACGTTTTTCTAGGGAGAGAGAGAGGGAGAGACGCAGGGCTGACAGGCCCTTTTTGTCTGTGTGTGTGAAAATGTCAGTTGGGATTTAAATTTCTGAACATTCCGCAATGTTAAGTCAATGGGAGTTTTTTTCCGAGTTTGATCGTCATTTTTAGGAAAACCGTTAGTCCGATCATTTAGAAAAGATATAGCACACTATTCGGGATTAGTCTGAAGGTCTGTGCCGAGTTTGGTGCCTGTAGCTTAAAAGCTCTAGGAGGAGTTAGATACCGAAATTTCACCGCTAAGAAGAATAAGAAGAATCGGGTATAATAGTAAGTTTAAGTAGGATTTCAGTAAGTTGGCTCTCACAAGCCAACTTAATAAGTTTAAATAGAATTTTAGTAGGTTGGCTTTCTCAAGCCAACCTAATAAGAATTAGAAAAATAAGTATGTGAGATTACAATAGTGATGCTTTGCAAGCACCACTAAGAAAAATAATAATAAATATAGCTGCAAGCAGCAAAGCGGATTCCTCCTCAAAATGGCAAATCATTTCAAACTGATCAGTAGAGGATTGGGGTTAAACCCTCTCAATGGATGAATCCAAAAAACACGTATTTCTGTCTGGATCCTAAACGAAACATTTTTCAGTGTACAGGAAAATCCATCATACCGGACCTTATGGATCCTTGAGGCTTTTTTGGTCCCAATGAGGCATGTACACAAAGTTTCAGAAGAATTGGTTAAATGGCGTGGAAATGGTATCTGAAATGAGGAATGTACATTAAGTTTCAGGCGAATTTGACAAATTGGGTGAAAATGCCATCAGTTTGAAAATTGGACATTTGGGCGTGGTCTGTAGGCGCCCCTAAGGGTGAATGTGGGCCATTCTTGATTTGTGGGTTCCTGTTGGCCTGTAGTATCAAAGTAGCAATTTAGAACATTTTTGAACAGAAAATTAGACATTTGGGCATGGTCTGTAGCGCCCCCTATTGGCGAATGTGGTCCATTCTTGGTTTGTGTGTTCCTGTTGGCCTGTACTATCAATGTACCAAATTAGAAAATTTTTGACCGGAAAATGGGAATTTTGGCGTGGCCTGTAGCGCCCCCTAGGGGCGAATGTCGGCCATTCTTGGTTTGTGGGTTCCTGTTGGCCTGTAGTATCAATGTACCAAATTAGCATTCATTTTATGCATTGTAAAAATAAGTGAATGTTAAAGGATATTTGATCATTTCCTCACCCTCATGCAGTCCCAGATGTCTATGACTTTCTTCTGCAGAAATTGAATGAAGATGTTTAGAAGAATATCTCAGCTTTGTTGGTCCTTTCAATGTAAGTAAATGAGAAGTGGTGAGAAACAAATCAATAATTAAGTCATTTTTTACTATAAATCTGTACTTTCACTTCCACAAGTGCTCTCTCTCTTAAGAGGTCTTTTTCTGTTTTTTTTTTTTTTTTGTTTTTTTTGTGATATACATAAGCATATCACCCTCCTGAGCAGGGTGGACAATTTATAGTAAAAAATAAATAAAAATACTCTATATACTACATATATTGATCTTTTTCACACCTACACCTATAATATCCCTTCTGAAAGTATGGATTAAACCACTGGAGTGTTATGGTAACTTTATGTTGCATTTATGTGATTTTTGTTGATGTGAGTTCTGATCACCATTCAAGTGCACTGAAAGCACCAACAGGCCTGAGAAAGAAAGAAATACACATCTGGGATAGAAAGAGGGTGAGTAAATGGAGAGAAATATCTATTTGGGGTAAAACTAATTTTATTTGAAAGACTATCTAGGCACATAATAACACTGCATAGCTGTGACTGTTTATAACTACTTCAAAATGTAAAAGCTCACACTTTAAACGGTCAGTGCTTTGATTTTTAAATCATTAAAATAGCAACAGATCCAGTGAAAAAAAATGGAGATTGAGTGATTGTTTTTACATTTTACATGCCATTCAAAAAAGAGAGAAATCTTCGTAAGAGAGAAATAAAAAAAACTTAAAATAATACCATTTGTACTTTTCAATTACTTCGGATGTCAATGCACTGGGCGAAGTCTAAATTGTTACTGTCTCTTTAAGAGGCTTTTATCGCATGATACGATATTCAAGGCACAGTTCAGTTTAATCTTTTGAGAACTGTGAAGTATCATTATTTTCGTTCTGTGCAATGCTTTTTGCATCTGTATTCATTTCAGAGATTATGGGTGTGAGGTGATAAAATACAGACTGCCTGAATGGTTGATGGTTCGCTTGAATTTTGTGACGTGTTTCAGAAAGATTATCGCGAAGACAGACTGAGCACCCAGTTTATTTTCTTTATTTTACAAAAGCACAAGGTTTTGTTGTTATTGTAATTGTACACAAATAAAAGGACACATTTCATAGTTCAGTAATGATGTCTCGCGATGTTTCTGTATGGGCAAAAATGACGCAGTATTTTATTTAAGTTGTTTCCGCTGTTTCGAGAGAAACATCTAACAGGATATCACCTGGAATAATGCCAGAATTCAATATAATTATACAAGATTTCTTTCTCAACTGTTTGTTCACTTGACATAACAGGCTCCTCAATATATCATGTATTTTTACACTTCGTTGTATGAAATTGTCCGTTCAGACGCAAGCAGCAGCGAAAGCGAAGTCTCATCGGCGTGCGTTACGCGACGCGGCTCACTGTGTCACACAAACAGCTCGCAAACATTTGAGCTGTTTTCGCATTTGTTGAGTTGAATAGTGTAAAATCGCTTGAATGTTCAAACAGGCAAACATTGTATACAACCGACAAACCTTCGTGAAGACATATGTTTCATGTACGCTTTCTGTTAGCGATTATTTTTCTGAAACACGTCATAAAAACTAAGACGGAGACGGCACACGTACTCGGTTTATTTTCTTTTATTTTACAAAAGCACAAGGTTTTGTTGTTATTGTAAAAGTACAACTTTCATAGTTTGTGACGATGTATTAAATGTATAGTATGGGCAAAAATAACGCAGTATTTTGTTAACGCAGTATTTTGATTAAGCTGTTAACGCTGTCTCGATAGAGAAAAATCTAACAGGACATCACAGCGGCATCACTAGACCCCTTCAATAATTCATAATTCAATATATTGATACCCGATTTCTTTATCAACTGTTTGTTCACTTGAGACATAGCAGACACCCCAATATATCATGTATTTTGGTGTATGAAATTGTCCGTTCAAACACGAGGCGTAAAGAACTCTCATCGGCGCGGCGCGACGCGGCTCGCTCACTGTGTCACACAAACTGCACGCAAACATTTATTAAGTTGGCTTGTAAGAGCCAACTTACTGAAATCCTATTTAAACTTATTATTATTATTATTATTATTATTATTCTGTCAAAAATGTACAACTCTAACTCCTCCTAGAGCTTTAACTCCACATACTCCAAACTCGGCTCAGACACTCAAACTGTTCTGACTCGGTATGCAATATCTTTTTAACTGATCGGACTTATGGTTTTCCTAAAAATGACGATCAAACTCGGAAAAAACTCCCATTGACTTAACATTGCGGAATGTTCAGATTTTCAAACTCCTCAACTGCCAAAAATTCAAATCTAAATCCCTTGAAACCAGAGACTAAATCAAACTGCCATTCTATATACTATATGAGCCATTGAGACTCATTTAAACTAATAAACTCATCTATCTATGACATCTATCTATCTATCTATCTATCTATCTATCTATCTATCTATCTACTTTAAACTAAATTCAAACTTCAAACTAATTTAAACTTCAAACTAATTTTGTTAAAATCCTCTTGTTTCTAAACTCAAACTTGTACACTAATAAACTCATAAATTCATACACTTATGAACTCTTAAACTCAAATGAACAAACTTATAAACTCTAAACTCACACACTGAGTGTGTAAGTTAGTGTGTGTGAGCTGAGTGTGTGAGCTAGTTAGTGTGTGTGTGTGTGTGTGTGTGTGAGCGAGTGTGTGAGCTAGTTAGTGTGTGTGTGTGTTTATGTGCATTCGTGTGTGTGTGTGTGTGTGTGTGTGTGTGTGACAGTTAGTGAGCATGTATGTGTGTGTGAGTGTGTAAGTGTGTGAGCGAGTTAGTGTGTGTGTGTGTGTGTGTTTATGTGCATTAGTGTGTGTGTGTGTGTGTGCACATAGCAACCACTCAGAACACCCTAGCAACTGACAAACAACCACCCAGAACACCCTAGCAACCACCCAAAATACCTTACAACACCCTAGCAACCACCCAGAACACCCTAGCAACCACCCAAAATACCTTAGAACACCCTAGCAACACCATAGCAACCACCCAAAATACTCATCTATGACACTTAAACTATTAAACTCATAATAATTTATTTTTAAATTAAAATTAAAGTAAAATAAAATTTACTTTACACTTCAAACTAATTTAAACTTTAAACTAATTTTAACTTCAAACTACTAAATGTACTTCATTTAAACATAAACTTTCATTAAACTCATGAATTGATACACTTACAAACTCTTAAATTAATAAACTCTGAACTTTTAGACTTATATTTAAACTTATAAACTCAAACTTATAAACTCGTATACTTATAAACTCATGAATTCATACACTTATAAACTCTAAACTCAAAAAACTCTATGAAAAAAACTCAGTGAAATTTATTCATTTAAACTAATAAACTCATCTATCTATGACACTTATCTATCTATCTATCTATCTATCTATCTATCTATCTATCTATCTATCTATCTATCTATCTATCTATCTACTTTAAACTAATTTAAACTATAAACTACTTTAAACTTCAAACTACTTTAAAATTCAAACTACTTTAAACTTCAAACTTTCTGGTCCAAACTTTCACAAGCCAACTTAAAGTTTGTCTCGACGAACTTTTTCTAGTTTGAGTTGTTTTGCCTTTGTTGAGTTGAATAGTGTAAAATCGCTTGAATGTTCAAACTGGAAAGCATTAAAACACACAATTGACTTACCTTCGTGAAGACACAAGTAAAATGTCATTTGGCTTCTAAGTCTGGAGCTCCACCGAACTGCTTCATTAGAGAGATTGCTACAGAAGAGCTGCATGTGGTAGACAGAGTTACTCCAGTAGAGGGAGCCTCTTTGCTCAGCCAATGTAAGTGAATGGGATTTTACATGTGGACCGTATTTATCCAGTAGAGGGGCACTTTTGCTCAGCCATTGTAAATCAATGGGATTTTTAACATTTTTGATCATCTTTTGTGTGTACATTTACATAAACACGTCCATTTCAGCCATTTTGTATTGTATTCATTTTTGCTAAGTAACGTTTGGAAAGACATACATACTACACACGTGTGCCAAATTCCAAGTCAGTTGGAGCTAAGATTCAGGAGAAGAGTTTTTTTAGGTTTTCCAAAAATTTTCACTGTACAGGAAAATCCATAATGGCAGAAGTATGGGTCCTTGAGGCTTTTTTGTTCCCCATGAGAAATGAGGCATGTTTACCAAGTTTCAGAAGATTTGGACAAATGGCGTGGAAATGGTATCACTTTGAAAATATTTTTTTGGGCGTGGCCTGTAGGCCACCTATGGGCGAATGTTGACCATTCTTGGTTTGGGGGTACCCGTTGGCATGGAGTATCAATGTGCCAATTTAGAAAATTTTGGACCAGTGACTTTTTGAGCTATTTGGGCTCAAGGAGAATAATAATAATAATAATAATAAAAATAATAATAATAATAATAATAAAACCGTCAAATACAATAGATTCCCTCCTTACGGAGGAATCTAATAATAATAATAATAATAATAATAATAATAATAATAATAAAACCGTCAAATACAATAGATTCCCTCCTTACGGAGGAATCTAATAAGTATGTGAGATTACAATAGTGATGCTTTGCAAGCACCACTAATAATAAGTTTAAGTGGGATTTCAGTAAGTTGGCTCTCACAAGCCAACTTAACTAGATTAAAAAGTTTGAGTACAAACTTTAGGTTGGCTTGAGAAAGCCTAGCCTGAAAGTAGTTGTAAATCTTGAAGTTTGAAGGTTTCTAGTTAGTAGTAGTTATGTTTCAGTAGTTTTATAAGTTAAAAGTTTAAAGAAAATGAGACCATTCAGTCTATCAGATAGATAGATAGATAGATAGATAGATAGATACATAGATAGATAGATAGATAGATAGATAGATAGATAGATAGATAGATAGATAGATGTACAGACAGAGACAGACAGACAGATTAGATATTGACCCTCAGATAGATATTTATAGAGTTTGATAAAGAGAGAGATATTTACCTGTGATGATTGGTTGTAATGTCATAGGGTAACAGAGGGGGTCAGTAGTGGTGGCGGGAGGTAATGGAGATACATACGGCATGGATGAATAAAAACACAGATAAAAATGTTCATGAAAAGATGCAGTTTATTTCATGCACAACAATGAACAAAACATGGTACCAGGAGTAAAAATCTAAACTGGGTGCGTTGTGAAAAGCGACATGGATTCTTTGAAGCCACCGAGTAGTTTAAAACTAACGGGGAATGTCGACAGCAATTGGCGCACCTTCAAGCAGCAGTTTCAGCTGTATATCACGGCCATGGGCCTAGAGACGAAGCCGGACACGAGGAAGGTAGCGTTACTGCTAACTATAGCAGGCCCTCAAGCCATAGAAGTGTACAATACCTTTGTGTATGATAATGCTGATGACAAGGATAAGCTGGATAAAGTGCTTGAGAAGTTTGATGCCCACTGCTCTCCGAAAAAGAACGAGACATATGAGAGATATGTTTTTCGCTCACAAGTGCAGCAAAAGCGCAAACCTTTTGATAATTTTCTGACCGACCTGAAGCTTAAAGCACAGTCATGCAATTTTGCTATACTGAGGGACTCCATGCTCAGAGACCAGATCGTGTTTGGTGTGGAGGATAAAAAAGTCAGAGAAAGGCTACTGAGGGAAACGGAGCTGACGTTGGACGGGGCTATCAAGATCTGCCAGGCAAGTGAGCTTTCGCAAATGCATGTAAGGACATTCAGTGAGATGACGGCGTCGGCGAGCACAGCAAGCGTCAGAGAAAGTGATGACGTGGCTGTCGGTGCTGTCTCCAGTGAAGGAAGGAGACGCACGCAGACCGACCTGCACAGCGAACAGACGGACAAGCATTTAATTGCAAACGCTGCGGTTTGCAGCATAAGCCAAAACAGTGTCCAGCTTATGGTAAGCTATGCTCTAATTGTCGGGGCAAGAACCATTTTGCAAAGCAGTGTTTCTCAAAAAGAAAAAAAATAGAAAATCTATAAACATAGTGGAGGACACAGATCTGTGTGATACATTCTTTGTTGGTATGGTTAACTGAGAAGATGAAACAGAAAAACAAGTCAATGCTGTCAGAGAGGATAAGTGGACAGCACCATTGGAGATAAATGGGACTATAATAACAATGAAACTGGACACTGGAGCAAAGGCAAACCTGATCAGCACATCTGACATCAAAGTGATGAAAGTGAAACCAAAAATACACAAAGAAATGACAGAGTTGAAAGACTACAATGGACAGAAAATAAAGTGTTTAGGTACATGCAGGCTGAAAGTGACTGTAAAAGAAAAAGTACACCACCTATTCTTCTCTGTTGTTGCTGAGGACCTTGATTCACTACTGGATGTTAAAGCCTGTGAGAATTTGGGGCTGGTGAAAAGAGTGTATTGCATCAACACAGCCGCAAGTACACCAAGTGACACTGTTGACTCTATAACACAGAACTATGAAGATGTTTTTAGAGGTTTTGGTGCACTGCCTTTCACATATAAAATCCAGTTAAAAGAAAATGCACAACCAGTTGTGCATGCTGCACTAAGAGTTTCCAGCACCACTGAGGAGACCGTTTAAAAAGGAACTGGACAGGATGACGATGTTGGGTGTGATAAAGAAAGTTGAAGAACCAACCGACTGGGTCAACTCCATGGGGTGTGCAAAAAAGAATGGCGACCTAAGGATATGTATGGACCCAAATGATCTGAATGAGAACATTAGGCGTGAGCATTTTCAGATACCCAAGCGTGAAGAAATCACAAGTGAGATGGCGGGGGCCAGATATTTCTCAAAACTTGATGCATCACAGGGTTTCTGGCAGCTAAAATTGGATGAAAACAGCACCAAATATTGCACCTTTAACACGCCTTTTGGCAGATACTGCTTCCTCAGACTTTCCTTTGGCATCATCTCAGCATCTGAGATATTTCACAGTCATGGAGCATATTATAGAGGGACTAGATGGAGTTTGGGTATATGTTGATGACATTATCGTGTGGGGCTCCACAGTCCAAGAACATAATGCGAGGCTGACAAAAGTGCTGGAGCAGGTACGCAAGTATGGATTAAAGGAAATCATCTTTCTGGGAGACAAGCTCTCTGCACAAGGCATTCAACCCGACCAAGAAAAAGTCAATGCCATAATAGACATGCCAAGGCCTACTGACAAGACTGGAGTGTTACGCATCATGGGCATGGTCAATTTCATAGGTACATTTATTCCAAATTTATCCACAAAAACATCTTGCATCCGTGAACTCCTACACAAAGAGACTGAGTTTAAATGGACAAGTAGACATGAACACGAATGGCAAAAACTCAAAGAAACACTGACAACTACACCTGTGCTGGCATTCTACAACCTGACAAAGAGGATCAAAGTGTCAACAGATGCCTCAAAGAACGGAATTGGTGCAGTGCTTCTACAAGCTGAAGGTGAGCATTGGAAACCAGTGGCCTACGCATCCGAGTGTCGATATGCTCAAATAGAAAAAGAATGTCTGGGACTAGTGTTTGGCCTGGAGAGGTTCCACAGCTACATTTATGGCCTACCCTCCTTCACAGTGGAAACAGATCATCGTCCACTAGTTGCCATTATCAAAAAGAATTTGAACGAAATGTCACCAAGGATTCAACGTTTGATGATGAAAATGCAGAGGTATGACTTTGAGCTGATCTACACGCCAGGAAAACACCTGATAATAGCAGATGTGCTCTCACGAGCACCTACAAGTGACATCGGAAGTACCACTGACGAGGATGTTCAGTGTCAAGTGAGCATGGTGTCTTCTGCACTTCCGATATCAGAAGCAAAGTCCAGACAGATAGCTGTTGAAACAGCAAAGGATACAGAGCTGCAGTGTGTTATTAATAACATGAAAAATGGATGGCCCGTAGGTTCCTGTACACCGTTCTATCACATCAGAGGTGAACTCCGTGTCATTGATGGACTGTTGCTGAAGCAAAGCAGAATTGTCATTCCACTAAAGATGAGACGGGATGTACTACACAGGATCCATGAAGGTCATCTCTGGGGGGATGTACTACACAGGATCCATGAAGGTCATCTCTGGGTCGAGAAATGCAAACGGAGAGCGAGAGAAACAAGGACATTGAGAAATTGATCAGTATCTGTGACACGTGTCAAACACAGGAACAAGCAATCTAAAGAGCCTATGCTGGTAACTGAGGTCTCAACAACGCCATGGCACAAGGTTGGAATGGATTTGTTTCAGTTTAAAGGAAAGGACTACTTGGTGATCATTGACTATTACTCAAACTTCCGGAAATGGCTTTGTTGTCAAAAACATCATCAAACTGTGTCATAACCCATGCAAAATCCATTTTTGCCAGGCATGGCATACCAAACACTGTAATGAGTGATAATGGACCATGTTTCAGTAGTAAAGAATGGCATGACTTTGCAGAACAGTACGACTTCAAGCATGTGACATCCAGTCCTCTGTGTGCGCAGTCAAATGGAAAAGCCGAAAAAGGAGTCCACATTCTCAAACAGCTCCTAAAGAAAGCTGCTGACAGTGGCTCAGATCCTTACCTTGCTCTAAGTTACAGAGCATCACCACTGGAGTGCGGACTGTCACCTGCTGAATTGTTGAGTCGAAAACTGCGCACCACATTGCCAAGCTACATGAAACAAAACAAAGATTCAAGGCTTGAACAAAAACTAAAACAACAAAAAATGAAGCAGAAGTCATTCTATGACAGGACAGCTAAGCAGCTTCCACTTCTGTTGACTAATGACATGGTCAGGATCGAAAATCCTGATAGTTGGAAAACAAAAGCAACTGTTCTTCAGGAAGATCTTCAGATGTAATCGCCGCAGTCTTCTTAAAACACAAGAGACTTTCCCAAAGCTCGGCAATGCCCATACTGAGTCTGAGTCCATTTCTCCACCTGTCACAGACTGTAACACCAATGCACATACTCCAGGTGAACATGTGCTGAGAAGATCTACCAGAATAAGTAGAAAGCCTGAGAGACTGAATATGTGATAATAGTAATTGACAGTAATACAATGTTAAAGTAAGAAATTAGGTACAACAGCTGTTCGCTGGTAGTTTGTTTGGTTTATTGTTGAAATGTTTGCTCAGATAGAGAGATAGAAAGATAGATAGAGAGATAGAAAGATAGATAGATAGATATATAGGATATTGACCCTCAGATAGATAGATAGATAGATATTGACCCTCAGATAGATAGATAGATAGATTGACATTTACATTCATGAAGTGTAAAGTGTATATGATGTAGTATCTAATCTTAATGTTTCACTTGACAAACTCCAGAAGTGCACATCCGATCTGAAATCACAACATGCACCTTTTCATTAATGAGGCTTACTCTTTAGAAACATTGTCTTTACAAATACTTTATCATTATGTTTATTTAAAATGTCACTTTATCCTTGTCCCTCTTGGATAATCAGTCATATTTTTTATATTATTCTGATAAATCCGTTACTAATAAGTCCTTTCCGTTACTAATAAGTCCTATTTTGGCCTTTCCAAATAAAGTATTCAGTTTTGTGAAAATCCCTAATATGAATGTGTGATGGGGAGGTGTGAAAACATCAGACTTTGTGATTGTACAATAAAATGTATTTAATAAACAGAAACTGTATATCATATATACAATTGAATACATTACAGCACAAGAAATCATATTATGATAAACAAAATTTGATTAGTTTATATAACAATTAAATATAATAAAACAATTTTTTCTTAATTTTTTTTTATTTAATTTAAACATAAACAGAAATAAGGCAGTAACAAGTTAACTCGAATAAATATGATGACAAACTAATTAAAATAAAAAATAACATTCATGAAAGCGCAAACTAACAACTTTTTATATAACATAAAACAAATGCACTGAGCATGTTAAAAATTATGCTTGAACTGATTCTATAGATATCACACGCTGGTTGATGTGCCTTATAAATATTTTCAATGGCAGATTTTGAATAAGGCTGTCAACGCTACCACAGTAGATGTGTTGAGGTACCATGTATATGTCCAAATCACTGCTAAGCAGGTTGCACGTTTGATTCATATCCGTGACTCCAATTATGTCCACCTCTTTCTCCACGATCTGCCCTTCTGCAATCTAGATTTTACACAAAACAATTAAATAAAAATAAAATGTTACAGAGAGGGTGCTAATAAATTAATAAAATCATGTAATGAATGCATAAACTGCAGCTTTAAACTTTTATCTAACTCTTAGCTCTTATCTACCATTGTTTAGAAACAGTGTGTGTGTGTGTGTGTGTGTGTGTGTGTGTGTGTGTGTGTGTGTTCAGAAAGTATTTATATTAGTCCAGGTTAATGCAGCAGTGTGTAAGAACTTGTAATGATTCGAATAACATTCACAGTCCATGTAAAGTGAAATCGTACTGGCAAAGAGTGTTTTCATATTTGTTTTTGGGAATAAGTGTTTAGTGCATAAGATTTCTCTAGAGAAGTAGCTAATGTGTTGTGCATCATGTACCTTGAGTTGTGTAGATGGAAGACTGAAATTTGCCTTTACCATTAGGCAAAATGCAGGGGCGAAGGTGGGTAAGAACCACTCCGTCTCCTGTGTAAAGGTCAAACAGTGCCTCATCCCTCCACAGAGACACATCGAGGAGGCTTTGGCCACACTTCAAACTCAGATCCAGGATAGGAATGTGTGCTCGAGTCATCCTCACCCCCCGCAACTGGGAAAAAAAATATTTTACAGGTGAGTATAATACCCCAAGTGTTTCTCTGTTCTGGTCCGTATATTATCAGTTGTCATTTTTGTCAGTTGTTGAGGTTGTTCATTGTTGTTTTTCTTTCATAGTGATCAAACAATGGCTGTTGCTACATTACTGTGTACCCCATTGGTTCAGGCCCAATTTAAAAATGTTTAAATGACAGAATTTCATTTTAGGTTAAACATTAAGTAGAGAGATTCACTCACTTATTTGACCTGCCCTTGGAAACTCAAATATCCTCCTTTTGAAAATATGTCCACTTCTTCACCACTCATTGTAGGTGAAGGTGGACACAGGGCCTCCTCGCAGCTCTCTCTGCCTCCTCCGTTACATCCAGTGGAACTGTTTTAAATTTTAGAGTCCCAGGGCCAACAAACAAATACATCTGGCCATATGTGTTTGAGAGGGTGTAATTCTTTAATATATAGCTTACCCCCTCCTCAAACAATGGGTCAAGGCCATTCTTTTTATTCAGGTAATCTATTTTACCATCTGTAAGTGCACTAATTGATGTTGGTCTAATTGTGGATTTTTCTATTTTTCCTTTCATTGTGTAAGTGATTGTTCTTCGGCTTATGCTGGTTTCCACACACTTGCACCAAAGAAGTGCTGGGGTACTGAATGGAGTTGCCATCCTGAGTGTAAGAAAACAAATACACAGAAAAATACTTTATGAATCTTGTGAAAACTCTTTTAGCAAAAAGCAATAAATACATTTGCCAAGGAATTTTTATTTTCCTTCCATTCAAAAAGTTTAAAAGTGCCTCAGAAAATGATCTATACCTTCAGACACTGTCATTATGTCATAACTTTCATAGTATTTATTATTATTATTATTATTATTATCATTATCCTTTTAACAGTTATTGACTGTTTTTTCCTAGTACAGTGAAAAAGTGTCTCAGCGTGTGTGGTAAGTGTGAAACTATCCTGTCAGACTAGGCTTAATGTCAAAATTGTCATTATCACAACTTTTAGGTTATTGGTTATAAGTTTATAGTTTAAATTTTATGTGAAGTTGTAACATTTACAAAGTCACAGATATAAATAATATCTTGTAAAGTGAAAAGTGCCTCAGAAAAAAGCTCCATCTTGTCAGGGACACTTCTGTCAGAGAGTACCTGTCAAATTTTTTTATTATGTTTCTACCTTCATTATATATATAACCTTTAAACACATTTGACAGTTAATTACATTATTTAGGTGTAGTTTTGTAGACTTTTTAAAGTCTGATATAGTTTGAAAAATATAATTTATTGGCCAGTAATAAGTCCCTTAGAACATCACTATGCTCTATCTGCTTGAAACTGCCCTGTCAGAGACTATTTGGTCAGACTACAGTATGTGGTTGCTCAAATTACATTTTCATACTCGTTTAACAACAATTTTTTGACATAGTTTATTTTTTCCCCAAAAGATTGTGTGAAATGGTATAGCTGCCTCACCTCAGAAAACGACCGGTCTCAGCCTCAACTCTGTGTAAGCGCTCCAACAGTTTCCAGACGTGTACGCGCTGCTGCAGATTCCAGACGTGCGCGCGGCTGAATATTCCAGATATGCGCGCGCTGCCGCTATTTTGGTTAACGGTCGTCCCGTCAGGTAAGTACTTGTCCCCGTCAGGTAAGTATTTTCTGTTTATAATTTAATGTCGGTGCTGGTTGATTAACTATTTATTGTACATCTTGTTTTTGTTTATTATTTGTTTGTGTATTGTTGCGGTTTAAGTCTTAATACTCGCTATTTACCATACAAGCTAGTTGTTCAAAAACGTCTTTTGTGGCTCTAAAATAATAATAATAATAATAATAATAATAATAATAATAATTAAAGCTGCGAGCAGCGATGACGGGCCCAAGCAGGTGGCACCGCCACCCCCGTGCCTTTAGGGTTGCTGTGCACGATGGGCAATTCGCTATGTGCACAGGTGACGCGACGAACGTTCGAAATCTGCGTGGTGGGCGGGGGGACTTCCGGTTTAGGTTACTACCGGTATTTCCGATGTAGATGTTGTGGAAGAGTGAGTGGCAAGCTATCAGCGAGTACCGTATGTAAAATGTTAACAGTAAATAAGAAACGTCTTACATATCAGTATCAAATTGGCAACTCTAAATTACATTGTAGTGTTCCTCGATGTGCCGTTTCATCGAGGTATAATTCCGAAGTTTTCATCGTTTTCCGCATCAGCCTGAGGTACGTGGCTAGTCAAGATAAGACGCGAGAACTTCACTCCTACCGATAACACCCGGGTATGCAGTCGACATTTTAAGCTAGAAGATTTCATCATAACCACAGGACGCCGAAAACTTGTTCAAGGAGCTGTGCCATGTCTTTTTGAGTGGAACAATTTTTGTTTACCAGCGCCAAGGACTGTATTTTTCTCTATGAGCTTCCATATACTGCTTATATATTTTGTAATTTACTATGCTGTTTGTTTTTTTTGTATCTTGTGATATACCTTTCAGAAAATTGTCTGAAATATTGACAATGTTTACATGTCATTTATTGTCTTTTACACTGCCAGGAGGAACACAAATACATGAGTTAATTCAGACATTTATTATACAAAGACACAAGCTGTCATACTACACTCAACAATAACATGGCTCCTATAATTGTAACATTGTGATGCAACGTTTGACATTTTGTATGTTATGAGTTTGTAGATAACTAGTCCACATAACTGCACATAATACAGTACTCAACAGTATTTTAATGCTTCTTTGCACTTCTGGTTGGATGTCAACTGCATTTCATTGGCTCTGTACCTGTACTCTGCTAAATGACAATAAAATTTAATGTAATCTAATAACTACTAACACTGAATTCATAATAACAAAAGGTACCTTGTATAGGTTTGTTGTTTATGTACATACATGTGCATTTCTTAAAGAGAACTATTTACATTGATTTTCACACAAACACATGTTTTGTACAGTCTGATACAGTAATGCAACATTATGATTAAGGCTCTGCCAGCCACACAGGAGCACTGAACCTCATAGAGCTGAACAGGAGTGGAGTCTTCTAGGACAATCTTTTAAAAAACAAAAAAGTGTGTTATAATCAGCAGAGATCACAAACTGATCAGATATCTAAAAGTCAAAAGTGCATTTTGCATTATTTTTCAAGTTAGCTACTATGAGTTAGAGAATGAGGTTACTTTAGGGTTAGTAAGAAAGTAAGTAAGTTAAACACAACACAATATAAACAGCAAAGCAACTGTCTCAACAACCAGCTTCTGGGGTTTCACATAGGAATGGTAGGTCTACTAGAACACTAATAGGGCAGGCACGTGTCATCATAGTGTTACCTACTTCAAACGTTTGGCTAGCTAGATAGTTGTCTAAGATGTTCAACTTGTTTAGGTAATTATACATTTGTTTGCCAGTTTAACCCATCATTGCCAAATTGAAGCCCCAGAACAGAACTGGTTGGATCAGACGAACAACTGAACTGTCTTTCATCCTACTCTGATGGTGTGAGGTTTCTCATGTTTCCTCAAAGATCTATGACAGGTAGCACGGATGCTGACTCTCCCTGTCTGTCTTTACTTGATACTGGGGATAACCAAATACTGTCAATACATGTAACTGAACAACACAAGTCATTAGTATATGGGTGATTCTTAGACTATGGGCACTTTTATGTACTTTGTAACCAAAAATGTCATTTTTTAAAAATATGACCAAAGTACAATTGATATGGATTGCAAGAATAGATTTGTGTAATACTTTTTATATTATAATACATTACAATACTTTTTATATTTAGATTATAATATTATTTTTATTTCTAAATTATACTTTTATATTAATTGATTTCATTTAGATGAATGAAAATTCAGTTTTGTTGCATCATTTATTGCTTATATTTTTGCCTTGCCATAAGTTGTGTCAGTTATTTACACGCGACTGTAACCTGTTCATCTGTGAGACAAATCAGTTGTATACATCAAACTCAGCACTACACTAAAAACAGTTGTGGTTATGTTTAATGGCTTTGTGAATTGAGTTTACTGAGTGTGATGAGTTTAATTGTTTTTCTAATAAACATCTCACTGTTTCTCTACATTCACGTTAATTCATTGTAATTTCCATCACCACCCACATTTTTAAAAAATATTTAAAAAGTTCTCATCACACATTAAAAATGTATCCACAATTTACGAGATCATGCTCTACTTAATATAAAAATGCAAGTCATTTATTTTCTAATAAGCTCTTGCCCAAACCAGTATTACGTTTCAGAGTGTGACAGGTGTACTGTTCACCGTTTGGTCCTTAGGGCAGTTAATTTATCTCATTGACAAATGTATAATTATTGTACATTGTGGAAAAACTGATAAAACTAGTTACAAAAATGACCCTAGACAATTCTTGACTGACATAAGTTATTCTGTTTTTAAATAACAGCATTGAGATGTGGTGGAAATGACATTTCACTGCTGTTATCTAAAAACAGAATAACTCATAACTTCTTAGTTACGTAGACTAACACAGTCTCATAACTTCTCTTGTAATCTAAGTTTGTCCTCTTACAGACCTTAAAACTAGACAAATAATTTAAACTTATGAGACGGTGTTACGTGACTTTTGAACAAGTTTTTTTATTCAACTTCACAAGCCTAAAAATGCCCCTTGTTGAAGAAACGCCCATACATTTATTCAATGTCAGATAGTAAAATGAACATATAATAAACCACATGTCAAACAACTAAAATTAATCGTTTAATAAGTATTTTGTAAAGGTTACTTTCTAGCCTAACGTCACCTAGCATCATCGCTAACGTTAGGGCTACAGCTAGCTAAAGACATAGCATAACTTACCTTCATAATTGTCAATGAATGAAGAGACGTATATCTTGAAACCCTTTTCCCTCTTGCTCTTGGGAGCCGATGATGACGCTTGAATTATTCGGTGTACGTCATTTATCGTTATCCTTGGCAGATGTTGAAGGGATCTGGTGTAGAAAGCCATGTTTATCTGGTCCTAGTCTTACCTGACAGTTACCGGCGTCGTCGATGAACCTAACGTAGCGTTAGACCGGAAATACCATCGCCCACCAGTGACGTCTGACAATCATGGAACGTTCGTAAAATCAACTAGCCAATAACGTAACCTCGCTTTGACTGTCGAGAAGAAGATGTGTGCTGTAGAGTTCCAACGAACATTCGCAACGACAGCTCTCGACCTAGTTAGAAGCATTTCTTGTTTGCATGACATGTGGACTTAATAAATCCTTATCTTGAGCCAAATAAACAAGCTGACATTCAGTACAACCTGTGTCTTTTGTTTAGAACACATACAAATATTATTTATGTACCGTATTTGTACGGTACATAAATAAATAAAGTACCGTTTTTGAAGACTGCGCATGTGCGAACGTGCTCTACTATGTAAGAACGAGCCGATTATTGAATCTGGAAATGGGTGGGGCCTGTAACACCTTTAGGAACCAAACGTGCAACACTCATAAATACCGGTTGTAAATCACATTCCCTCACTCGTCTTTGAGATGGCTTCACGTGTTTGGATCGTCGGCAGTTCCATCATCCGCACACTGCATACTCGCTTCTGTGAGCAGCGCCTGGACGGAAACCTCGGTCTTCAGTGTGAGATCACCTGGGACGGCAGAGGAGGCAGACTCTGGGAGCAGCTGTTTCCAGCTCTGCGCTCTCTCAGGGCCAAAGCTACAGCTCCAGATATTCTCATTATTCACCTGGGAGGGAACAGTTTGTGTCGGGTGGGCCGCAACCGCCTCGATTTTCTTCGGGAAATAAAGAGTGACCTGACCGAAGTCTTACAAATGTTTCCCAGAACCAGGCTGGTGTTTTCTGGCATTTTACCCCGTCTAAATTGGAGAGGACAGACTGGCAGGACTGGCTATGGCATTGAACGAAGCCGGCGGTGGATCAACGGCGCCATGTCTGGCTTCTTTTGGCAGAGAGGCAGATGCGCTGCATTCACCACAGAAACATCGGCTTGTTCCATCTGTGCAGAGACGGAGTCCACCTGAGACCAGAGGGAAACCAGCTTCTGCCGAGCAACCTCCGAGAAGCTCTGCAGGTGGAACTCAGAAGATGAAGCAACAAATGTCCTTTTAAGGGCAGCAACAATGGCTCTTTTAAGAGCCACATTCACTCATTCAAATAAAAAGCATTTTCCAAGTGTGTGAAATTCGTTGTTCCTCACCTTACTTGATGTCAGGTTTCAGATGACTTGTTTTTAAATAAAATGTCGATTCCTCTTATCCATTCCTTTGTAAGCATTTCAATATAACTTTCAAACCATTTAAGAATCGTGCGCTGTTTTCTGTGCTGACCACAATCCAAAACGTGCCATAAAGCAGCGGTTCTCAAACTTTTTTGTTTTGGTTTATTTATATAAAGACACAGAGAATATTACTTGCCTTACCTGATTAGAATTATTAAAAAAATAACTAGGTAATCACTAAAACGAGAGAATTATTCTTATTTGATGATACTCTCAAAACATTCCACAACAAATCCTTGAAATTGAATGATATTCAGAACAGAACACGAATAAAAAAACGCTCTCTTTACAATCAAAATGTTTTTACATTTGCGATGTATTTGGATGCTAAACTATTCTTTATTATAGGCTTTGTACTTTACTCACGCTCCAATACCGACGTAGAAAATCATCCGCTTTACATGCGCAAAAATATGCTTGGAAACATCACAGTGGAGCGGTGCTTACTGTGAATGATACTGAATTGTACTACTGACTATTTAAACTAGGGCTGGGCGATATGGCAAAATATATTATCACGATATTTTTTTCCATATTGATCGATATCGATATTTGTTACGATATATAATTTAATAATGCTGCCCGTTTGAAAAGTATACTGATAATGATGCCTGAAGAAACCAGAAGGTTCAATAGTTGAACTATATAGTTTATTAACATAAATAAATAACAATGCAAACATTTAACTGTGCAAACATGGATTGGTTGAGAATATATTTTGTTATAAAAGAATATTGATAAACTTTAAATCTAAATGTTAACATTTTACTTTTAGCAAACATGCTTTATCTGCCTTGACAAAACAATGCAAGTTAGCTTGCCTTGTAAATGATTATAAAATATCAAACTAAAAGCTGTGACTACAGTACTATCACATCAAATTTCTTTGGCAGGGCAGCAAACATTTCAAAATGTTTGCAGAGGTACAACCAAGACAACAAATGTAAACAAGTGAACCACAAAGTCCCTGGCAGATTTAAGTACTTAACTGTCAGATAAATAAAATATTAATTGTGTACTGGTTTTAAATATCTCAAATGTTTTAGAGGTAGCAATCTGAGTAAAAATTGCAAAATGTAAACATTGTAAACCAGTCACTATGCTACACCTTTTAGGTAGCGCTCATGTAACCCTAATTACCAGTATTATAGTTTTTTTGCCAGAAAGACTAGTCTGCAAAACTTTTGGACGGAGTAACATTAACATGGGCCCGCATTTTCATACTCTCGGTGTGGTCGCTGGGATGGTACCTTTTCAGGTGACCGAAAAGGTTTTATTTGTGTTTCCCGTTTTGGTTATCACCGACCGACGGCATATTTCGCGAGACCGTCTTTATTTGCGCGTCGTCGCTTTTCAGATATCCAAACCACTTCCATATAATTGACGTCTTGTTACCTTTTTTGTCAACAATTTCCTCAGCTTTGGAAGATAGTTCGAGTTCGTCGTTTCCACTCATTTTTTCTTTACACTCACTTTCTTCACTGCCGGTAGCTCAAACAGTGCTCTGCTAGCAAATGGGCGTGTACTTAGACCCACAAGCCAAAATCTGCGTTCTGACTGGCTGTTGTCCGTTTATTTCTGCTTTGTAATAGGCTGTTAGGTCTATCCATATCGAGTAAACATGTCAAAAGTTTATCATCGTAGTCTAAATAAATATTATCGCGATGCCATATCGAGATCGCTTTTATCGCCCAGCCCTAATTTAAACAGAGTAATTTTTATATGTTAGGTTTACTATTTTATTATTATATTTTATTGCGGATATAATGAACAGGCTGCGATGTCAAGATTGCAATGATGGAGTGTGTGTGTGTGTGTGTGTGTGTGTATTTGTAACCTTAAGTAATCATGGTTTATTTATTCATTTATTTATTCATTTGTTCTTTTATTTATTTATTATTTAACATGCATGTGTGCATTATTAAAAGTACCATTGCAGCAACGAGAACGGGTCTGAGCCAAATTATGTTAAAGATGTGTTCTGGTGACTGGCGTGTTTTAAACCAATCAGATAAGAGTAAATCGAGAGTTAGCGATTAGCTCATCTGATTGGCTACATGAAGAAGGTGGACCCGCCCTCCACTTCGCACTCCCGTTGGAACTACGTCATTTCAAAAACAAATGGTAGATTTATCAGAAAATTAATCAGAAAGAAAATCAATCGCAAAGATCGCAAAACAATAATTATAAAAGTGGTTGTTTGCTGCCATTTTTTTTGTTTTCTTAAAAATGTAAAACACAAGCATATATGTTTTATCACAGGTTTACAATAAAAATAAGAGTGTGATTTCAAAGCATTTTGAAATTTGATCATCATTCTCGGACGCTTTGATACGTTCGGATCGATCAGCCCATCCCTACTTTCTTTAGACATATGTTTCATGTGTTGGTTTTAATAAAGACTCGGAGTACTCATAAAACTCACAGAACGAAATATGCGTCACACTTTACTGCGTTCTCAACAACATGTACAAGTCTTCTTCATACGTTAAAACAACGAGAATACAGAAAATAGGCTTAGAACTCCACCTAGTGGTTATATTATAGAATTAAAGGAGAAATTACATGAGACAGCTTTATAACTGAAATGGCTTTAACTGAAATAGACTAAAGTTTAATATAACTATTCTGATAAGTGTATATTTCCAACATCATGTTTGTGTTATCAGTTTCTGTAAGTTTTTGTGACGTGTTTCAGAAAGATAATGGCTTAGACAGAGCAATAGTTTATTTTCATCTTAACCGGACATTAAAGTTGATCACTGCAATAATTCATAATTCAATATATTGATACCCGATTTCTTTATCAACTGTTTGTTCAATTGAGACATAAGGGGTGATTTCAAAGCATTTTGAAAGTGACACACTTCCTTCTGCCAGTTGGTGGCGCTTATAACTTTGACTCACAGTAGTCACATCCATGTGACACACTGCTGAAGTTTCATCGAGATCAGTTAATATATGCAAAATTTATAACACACTTCCTTGCTTTTATGCTTCCTTTGTGTGCTTTTTGGAGCTTCAAAGTTCATTTGCAATGTGTTCCACATTCAAACCAAAATATCTGACTCTAGGTCAAAGTATGAAACCAATACCCCACTTTTGTCTGAAGGTGGCGCTACTGAGCCCCTGCACCAGGCATCAAAAAAGAAAATTCAAGTTTGAAGAGCTGCCACAACAACAGTATTTAAGATATCAATAATCCTTTCACACGTCTACATCTGCCGGTGTTTACATTATACACATAAAGTTTGAAGTAAATCGTGTAACAATAAGTGGGTGATTTTAAAGCATTTTGAAAGTGACACACTTCCTTCTGCCAGTTGGTGGCGCTATAACTTTGACTCACAATAGTCACATCCATGCGATCGGCCTCTTACAGCGAACACACCGCTGAAGTTTCATCGAGATCAATTAATGTATGCAGAAGTTATAACACTCTGACTGTTTCTCGTTTCTCGCCATCATTTCGTTTCTCGCCACGGCCAAACCGTTAGAGATATCAAAAATCTGCCGGCAATTTTTCATGCTCAATGTCTTGACATCATGCTGACCGAGTTTGGTGGCGATTGGTGGAATTCTCTGGGAGGAGTATTCCAAATTCCATTGCGTGCGTTTTTCAAACAACCCTAAATAGACGGTTTCCTGTTGGTCTGGGGTAAAAAGTAAAAGTATGAAGGATATATGAAACGATGAGATCTATATGTGTACCCAGTTTCATATTATTACATGCAAGCGTGTTTGAGTTATAGACCAAGATTTCGGACCCTGTTCCAGGGCGCTGTCGAGCCCCTGCCACGCCTCGGGTACCAGCTTCAGCCCGGCCCTAATGACCGCGAGGTTCTGACCCGTGTGCAAAGTTTCAAGAGTTTTTGAGCATGTTAAGAGCCCCAAAAGTGCCCCGTAAGTCGTAAAAAAAATAAAAAATAAATAATAATAATAATAATAATAATAATAATAATTAAAGCTGCGAAGCAGCGATGACGGAGCCCAAGCCGGTGGCACCGCCACCCTGGGCCTTTAGGGTCGCCAGCGCACGATGGGCAATAACGTAAGCTCGCTTCGACCCGCCGAGAAGATGTGTGCAAATTCCAAGAAATCCACATTCAAACCAAAATATCTGACTTTCTGTTGGTCTGTTTGTTCACTTGAGACATAAGGGGTGATTTAAAAGCATTTTGAAAGTGACACACTTCCTTCTGCCAGTTGGTGGCGCTATAACTGACTCACAATAGCAACATCCATGCGATCGGCCTCTTACAGCGTAACACACTGCTGAAGTTTCGTCGAGATCAATTAATGTATGCAGAAGTTATAACAGACTTCCTGTTTCTCTTACTGCCTTCTGCCAGTTATTATAGGCTTTGTACTTTACTCACGCTCCAATACCGACGTAGAAAATCATCCTCTTTGCATGCTAAAAATATGCTTGGAAACATCACAGTGGAGCGGTGCTTACTGTGAATGATACTGAATTGTACTACTGACTATTTAAACAGAGTAATTTTTATATGGTAGGTTTACTATTTTATTATTATATTTTATTGCGGCTATGAACAGGCTGCAATGTCAAGATTGCAATGATGGAGTGTGTGTGTGTGTGTATTTGTAACCTTAAAGGGGTCATATAATGCCATTTTTGTACAAGTTAATATGAATCTTTAGGGTCTAAATGAAAACTTTGTAATATACTTTTATTAAAAATTCTCATTAGTGTTTTAAGAAAACACAAATTTTAACTGCTCAAAAACAGCTCCGTTTTCAGCACGCCGTTTCAGTGCATATGACTTTAAATGATAATGAGGTTTGGTCACCCCGCCCCTCCCTCCGTTCTGGGGGAATTGTAGTCTTGAATCATATGCATTTGCAAGATGTAAACAGTATTTTGCCAGTATTGTGTTACCATTCATCTTCATGCAGTTATAACTGGTTTTTTTTTACATTACTTCTTAATCAGTAACATACAAGTAAACCAGGTGTAACTTAGTGTTACCATGTTAACTGTAACACCTGCGTACACAGTTTTTAATAACACAATCACCATAACGCGTTGTTCATTATAAACGTGTGATTATGAATTATATTGAGAAGGTCGTAACGTTATGGAAAACATGCCGTAATGTACCCTGAGTGTAAACATTAGCCACATGCAGTTTAGCGTTGTTTTGGATGAACTCACCTCTGAGTGCTGCTTTACCTGCAGTTGAGCGTTGTTAAACTCACCGATGAATGGTGTTGTACGCCACAATGAGCGTTGTTAAACTCACCGATGAATGCGGTTGCCTATGAACGCGCTAAACCTTTGCTGAGAGGGCACTTTGATATCAGATTGTGAGGGTTTTAAAAATAAAAAAAACTGTTGGAGGGTCAGATAAAGATGATCTGGGGCCACCATTATACTAGCCCTGCCATAGATCATTCACTGTAGCCTATTCCTTTTTATTTGTATTTATTGCAGTCTCGACCCATTCGCAGCAGACGAAAAACGTACGTGCAGGTCCAGCTGTTTCGTTTTGGTGGTGCGATGAAGACTTTCGTCGAACATCAGCACGAACGGTCCCGTGATTTTGGAAATTAGTCATCATCCGCTATTCCAAAGCGCGTAATGGCTGATGGCTGTAGTTTGCTGGAGACCCTTGACAGCAGTTAGATATTTTTCACTTTTTGAATGAGACTCCAGCGCCCATACACCCAACATTCCCAATTTAATAGCTTTCTTGCATAAGCAGTAGGCTTCAAATGCGTTATTTGCAACTGGGTTTAACCAAGCACGAAATTCAGATTTTTCAAGCCAAGTACCGCTAAACTTGCACTTCCTCATAGCTGAATAAAATCCGTTTAACGTCTTTCTGTTGTATCCAGAGACTCGCGCCAATAACACGAAAGCTCAAAGCTGGCTGTTGCATGTTGGTCTATTTTGTAGTCATAATACAGCGAATTATATTTGGACTAGCGAAATAAGAAACTACAACACCACGGAAGTAAAAAAAGAAACATTCCAAAGCGCTGCGTGGAGCATTTAAATGAGATTTACATGGACGTAGGAAAATTAAGACCTGTTAAAAATTATTTAAGACCTAGAACACAATACTTCAGCAAATTTAAGACTTTTTAAGGCCTTAAATTGTGATTTTGAAATTTTAGACTTTTAAGACCCCGTGGAAACCCTGTTTTTTTTTTATTTTATTTTATTTTTTGTAGAGTATTTTTTATTGTATCACCAAAGCAATGACGCTCACGACTCCCGTTGAAGTATCCAGCATCTCTAAGGTCTGCAAATAACTCCATCCAGAACTGAGACCTATATACATTTTGAAGAGTCCTCAAGCTGATGCTTACACCGTGTACAGCGTCACGAGTGGCCCTCGTTAAAATATTGAACGCAATGATGCAGTATGTCTTGTTTTTCCGTCTGGTCCGCGTCTTTTAAAATCTCCAAACACCGTTCTCAACAGTCAACACGTACAAGTGTTCTTCTTACGTTAAAACAACGAGAATACAGAAAATGTGCTTAGACCTCCATCTAGTGGTTATATTATAGAATTAAAGGAGAAATTACATATGAGACAGCTTTATAACTGAAATAGACAAGTTTAATATAACTATACTGATAAGTGTATATTTCCAACGTCATGTTTGTGTTATCCGTTTCTGTAAGTTTTTGTGACGTGTTTCAGAAAGATAATCGCTTAGACAGAGTAATAGTTTTTTTCATTTTAACCGGACATCACAGTTGATCAGTGAAATAATTCATAATTCAATATATTGATACCGATTTCTTTATCAACTGTTTGTTCAATTGAGACATAAGGGGTGAATTCAAAGCATTTTGAAAGTGACACACTTCCTTCTGCCAGTTGGTGGCGCTATAACTTTGACTCACAATAGTCACATCCACGCGACCGGCCTCTTCAAGTGAAGAAACTGCTTAAGTTTCATCGAGATCAAGTAATGTATGTTGAAGTTATAACACACTTCCTTGCTGTTTAAGCTTCATTTATGTGCTTTTTGAGCTTCAAAGTTCTTGTGCAATGTGTTCCACATTCAAACCAAAATATCTGACTGTAGGTCAAAGTATGAAACCAATACCCCACTTTTGTCTGAAGGTGGCGCTACTGAGCCCCTGCACCAGGCATCAAAAAGAAAATTCAAGTTTGAAGAGCTGCCGCGACAGCAGTATTTAAGATATCAATAATTCTTTCACACGTCTACATCTGCCGTGTGTTTACATTATACACCTAAAGTTTGAAGTAAATCGTGTAACAATAAGTGGGTGATTTTAAAGCATTTTGAAAGTGACACACTTCCTTCTGCCAGTTGGTGGCGCTATAACTTTGACTCACAATAGTCACATCCATGCGATCGGCCTCTTACAGCTGAACACACCGCTGAAGTTTCATCGAGATCAATTAATATATGTAGAAGTTATAACACTCTGACTGTTTCTCGTTTCTCGCCATCATTTCGTTTCCTTGCCACGGCCAAACCGTTGGAGATATCAATAATCTGCCGGCAATTTTTCATGGTCAATGTCTTGACATCATGCTGACCGAGTTTGGTGGCGATTGGTGGAGTTCTCTGGGAGGAGTATTCCAAATTCCATTGCGTGCGTTTTCAAACAACCCTAAATAGACGGTTTCCTGTTGGTCTGGGGTAAAAGTGAAAGTATGAAGGATATATGAAATGATGAGATCTATATGTGTACCGAGTTTCATATTATTACATGCAAGCGTGTTTGAGTTATAGACCAAGTTTTCGGCCCCTGTTCCAGGGGCGCTGTCAGCCCCCTGCCACGCCCGGGTACCAGCTTCAGGCCGGCCCTAATGACCGCAGGTTCTGACCCGTGTGCAAAGTTTCAAGAGTTTTTGAGCATGTTAAGAGCCCCAAAAGTGCCCCGTAAGTCGTAAAAAAAAAAAAAAAAAAAAAAAAATAAATAATAATAATAATAATAATAATAATCCTAACGAAAACAATAGGGTCCTACGCACTTTGTGCTTGGGCCCTAATAATAATAATCCTAACGAAAACAATAGGGTCCTACGCACTTTGTGCTTGGGCCCTAATAATAATAATTTCCAAATAAGAATAAAAATACAAGTGACACATTTATGCTTGTGTATGTATACACTAAAAAAGAATGCAATATCTCAGGGCTGCCAACTCTCACGTATTGGCCGTGAGACACACGCATTTGATTGGTTTCACACGCTCACACGCCACACCCCCGATTTCTCACGCTTAAGTGTCAACCCGGTCGGTCAAATGCCTGAAAGATGAGTTTATCTATGATCTACCTGTTGAGCCACTCGTGATCGACTAGTTATGCTTTCGGTGAGGGCGTTCAAGAGCGCCCCGCCCTGTCTGTGGAATTTGCGACATTTTCTCACATGCGATCGATCGCTACTTCACAAGCTATCCCAGGCTCATTTTCCCTCGCATTTCCCCCCGGCTGCAGGTAAGTATTTATTTATATTTATTAAGTATATGCTTGAGTATTTATGCTCTTAAACTTTATAACGTTTGCTTATTCGTTTTATGTGAGTTCAGTTGTTATATTAAAGGCATTTTCGAGAGCTTTGTGAATTGTGACCCTGCACAAAACCAGACTAACGTTACACGTGTATGAACTTGATTTACCAAAAATCGCCTTTAAAGTTGTTCGTTTATGTTCGCGATTGTGCTGCATTCACTTACAAAAATAAATGTTTTATATATTTACGGTAGGAAATTTACAAAATATCTTCATCACATGTATAACTTGATTTACCAAAAATTGCCTTTAATGTTGTTCATTTAGCCTATGTTGGCAATTGTGCTGCATTCACTTACAAAAATAAATGTTTCATATATTTACAGTAGGAAATTTACAAAATATCTTCGTGGAACATGATCTTTACTTAATATCCTAATGATTTTTGGCATAAAAGAAAAATCTATAATTTTTACCCTTATGATGTATTGTTGGCTATTTCCACAAATACCCGTGCGGCTCATGACTGGTTTTGTGGTCCAGGCCAGGGTCACATTTTAGTAAGGGCTATATACATGCTGTAAATGATACATTAGTGTATGTATTAAACGTGATCATTTAAATTCCTGAAGGTTTCAAGTATGCCCCGCAATAAGGCAAGGCCAGGAGAAAATAGGAGTAAAGACATTTTGTTTTTTTTACTGAAAGATCAGCCACAGCAAAAAAGAGCCACACAACAGACAGAAGAGCAGCAGACAGGACAGCCCGAACGACAGACAGAACAGCGACAGACAGAACAGCGACAGATAGATTTGCTTGTTGCCGATTCTGATTTAGAACAAAGACAGACAGAACGACAGGCAGAAAACCACCAACAGCAGCAGCCCGAGCAGAGGTCGAAGATTAGAGCCTTGTGTGGAGCTGCAACATATAGATGCACATTCAAGAATGAGTGGACCACAAAATGGCCATTCATCACTAAAGGTAGCCTCAGCACACATTACTGGTGTTCTGTATGTAGTAGTGGAAAACACATGTTGCCACCAGGGTGTTTCAGATATTTTGCGACATGTTAAGACCAAGGGCCACCAGGAAAATGAAGCGGGCCATTGAATCCACCACTAAAATTGACAGATTTTCAATGTCCGCTCCCTCAGTTGGTTGGATGTCAGACCAAGAGGCTAAGGTATGCTGTGTGTCATGGATGGTCCTGTCAAGGTTCAAGAGTTTTGTGTAATATACTGTTCTGCATGGTTTATAGTTTTGACTAATTTACCATCTTGTTTAGGTTTTGTATTTCTGTGTTCTATTTCACAGTCAGGTTTTCTTAGTTTTATCTCCATCTCCATCTTAATTGCCCATTGTGTTCACCTGTGCCCTGTTGGCTCTGGTGTCTATTTAAACTCACTTTTTTTCTTACAGATAAGAAGGGCTGAGGTTAAAATGACAGCAACATTAGTTCAGCACAATGTGCCACTTGCGTTGACTGACCACCTGGGCCCTCTTCTGAAGGAGTGTTTCAAGGATTCCAAAACAGCCCAGGAGTACAAGTGTGCCAGAACCAAGAGTTCATGTACAGGTCCTTCTCAAAAAATTTGCATATTGTGATAAAGTTCATTATTTTCCATAATGTAATGATACAAATTAAACTTTCATATATTTTAGATTCATTGCACACCAACTGAAATATTTCAGGTCTTTTATTGTTTTAATACTGATGATTTTGGCATAAAGCTCATGAAAACCCAAAATTCCTATCTCAAAAAATTAGCATATCATGAAAAGGGTCTCTAAACGAGCTATTAACCTAATCATCTGAATCAACTAATTAACTCTAAGCACCTGCAAAAGATTCCTGAGGCTTTTAAAAACTCCCAGCCTGTTTCATTACTCAAAACCGCAATCGTGGGTAAGACTGCCGACCTGACTGCTGTCCAGAAGGCCATCATTGACACCCTCAAGCAAGAGGGTAAGACACAAAGAAATTTCTGAACAAATAGGCTGTTCCCAGAGTGCTGTATCAAGGCACCTCAGTGGGAAGTCTGTGGGAAGGAAAAAGTGTGGCAAAAACGCTGCACAACGAGAAGAGGTGACCGGACCCTGAGGAAGATTGTGGAGAAGGACCGATTCCAGACCTTGGGGGACCTCTGTGGAAGCAGTGGACTGAGTCTGGAGTAGAAACATCCAGAGCCACTGTGCACAGGCACCAGAAACAGCGGCAGAAGCGCCTGACCTGGGCTACAGAGAAGCAGCACTGGACTGTTGCTCAGTGGTCCAAAGTACTTTTTCAGGATGAAAGCAAATTTTGCATGTCATTCGGAAATCAAGGTGCCAGAGTCTGGAGGAAGACTGGGGAGAAGGAAATGCTAAAATGCCTGAAGTCCAGTGTCAAGTACCCACAGTCAGTGATGGTCTGGGGTGCCATGTCAGCTGCTGGTGTTGGTCCACTGTGTTTTATCAAGGGCAGGGTCAATGCAGCTAGCTATCAGGAGATTTTGGAGCACTTCTTGCTTCCATCTGCTGAAAAGCTTTATGGAGATGAAGATTTCATTTTTCAGCACGACCTGGCACCTGCTCACAGTGCCAAAACCACTGGTAAATGGTTTACTGACCATGGTATTATTGTGCTCAATTGGCCTGCCAACTCTCCTGACCTGAACCCCATAGAGAATCTGTGGGATATTGTGAAAGAAAGTTGAGAGACATAAGACCCAACACTCTGGATGAGCTTAAGGCCGCTATCGAAGCATCCTGGGCCTCCATAACACCTCAGCAGTGCCACAGGCTGATTGCCTCCATGCCACGCCACATTGAAGCAGTCATTTCTGCAAAAGGATTCCCGACCAAGTATTGAGTGCATAACTGAACATAATTATTTGAAGGTTGACTTTTTTTATATTAAAAACACTTCTTTTATTGGTCGGATGAAATATGCAAATTTTTTGAGATAGGAATTTTGGGTTATCATGAGCTGTATGCCAAATTCATCAGTATTAAAACAATAAAAGACCTGAAATATTTCAGTTGGTGTGCAATGAATCTAAAATATATGAAAGTTTAATTTTTATCATTACATTATGGAAAATAATTAACTTTATCACAATATGCTAATTTTTTGAGAAGGACCTGTATAGTTAACGAAGCACTGGCACCACATTTCATGAGTGAGTTGGTGGTACAAATGAGGGAAGGGCCATACACCCTCATTACAGATGGATCCAATGACACAGGTATTTCCCAAACTATTGGACATGATGTTTTCTCCTTCTCCATAATAATCAGGCATGATATAGTTTTTTTAAACATGTATATAAGAAGATGGAAGGCTTTATATGCTTACATGCTGTCATTGCAGGAGTAGAGAAGATGAACCCCTGACTGTCTGGATGTTTATGAAAGATAAGGTTGTCCACCGCTTCCTGGGGATGTGTACTACTAGCGGAACAAGGTGTGGGACAGCAGACATCATCTTCAGCAAGATAAATGCCACCTTAGCAGAAAAGACTATCCCATGGCAAAACTGTGTTGGTCTGTCTGTGGACAATGCTGCTGTGAACATAGGTTCAAAGAATTCCATCGCCTCCAGAATCCTGAAAGAACACTCCAGTATTTACGTTCATGGTTGCCCATGTCATATAGTCCACAACACCGCTAAAAAAGCTGGGATGGGATTTTTGGATGTGAGTATAGGCCTAATTGTACTTTACATACAACTTTATTTTTGTCAACTGATTACATGCATTAACTGAATGTTTACGATCTGATTCATATATTGCAGGTGTCCAAATTTGATCTGGAGGACTTGGTAGTTGATGTTGGCTACTGGTTCAAGGGTAGCACAAACAGAAAGGGGTACTTGACAGGTATGCACTTTTGACAGTACCAGTTATAATATTGAAATGTTTTTGAATACATATGATTTATAATGAAATGTCTGTGACAGAATTTTGTGAGCTCCATGAGGCGGAGTATATGGAGCTCCTCATGCATGTCTCCGTTCGTTGGTTAAGTCTGGAATGCTGTCTGACCCGGATTCTGAGGCTATATGAACCTCTGGCCAGCTACTTCAAATCTGCTAGTATGATCCCTCATACTATTTTCATTATGCAGCTACTACAAGTATCACAGAATTGTTAACTGTACACTTGTGATATTGACAACCTTGTTTTTTAATTTTTTATTATTCAAGATGATAGTCAGGGCGAGGTTCAGGAGACTTCAGAAGGCGTTCTCTGACCCCATGACGGAGGTGTACTTACTTTTCTTCCAGGCCACCCTACCAGTATTCACCTCATTCAACCTTCTGCTCCAGAGAGAACAGTCCTCAATATTTTTGTTACACGATGAGGTACAATGGGAGGGTGGGATATGCTTCTGCTGTTGTGTTTTTGTTTTTGTTTTTTGCTGCTTCTGGGAGCTTATGCAAATTTCACCCACTGTTTTATACTTGTAAATGTCTGTGTTGTAGATGATGAACTTCATTCTGCAAGCTGTGCGCCAAGTTCATGGTGCCTACAGGCTGCAGGAAGACAAACAATTCTTACTTTTTAAAGAAAAGGCAAACCATTTGCCAGGTCAGTGTTTGATCATTATCATTATTTTTAATTCTTCTAATTTTACAAGTGATGAGATCAGACTACAGGGGAACCCCATGTCATGCTTTGCCTTGTACCTAGCCTTAGCCTGGTAAAGTTGTCCTAGTTTTTTGGGCTAACCAGAAGCTCAGTGTTAAAGGATCCATCCATTGATCCACATCTTCCATTAACACTGACCTTCTGGTTAGCCCAAAAACATTGGACTTCATGCCTAGTGTCATGCTGTTGTATGATCAGCATGACACAGCATTTCTGTTAACATGATTTGTTGTATCTGTGACAGGAAGAAAGCTGAATATTGGATTCACCACCAGGGTGAAGCTCAACAAGCTACTGGATGATGGAGACATCACGCCAGAGCAGATGGAGCAATTCCATGAAGCTGCCTTGGCATTTCTGACCTATGCTGTGGACTATGCTCTAAAAAGCTGCCTCTACAAGAGCCACTGCTCAAGCACATAAAGTTTGTTGATTTTCGGCAGAGGTTGGAATGCGTTGTAGAAGATGCCCTTTACTTTGAGAGGTTAGGTTATTTTTTCAGCAATTTATGCTTGTTATCTGACATTAAATACCCTGAATTTAATACAAAGGCATTAACACCAGAATTTTGACTCTAAGCACATGAGCCATTCCTAAGTGGCTTCTTTTTAAAAAAAGATCTTATTTGCTCCTTTTGGTTGATGACCATATATATATATATATATATATATATATATATATATACGCTTTCTTAAATTAGGTTTCCCAACCTTCTCCCCTACCATGGGCCTCAGGAGTATAGCCAACTCAGTGGCGAGTTCCTGGAATACCAGACTATACCTATACCAATACCACACCTGCAGGTCCCAGAGGAAATTGAGATGGAGAGCTTCTGGGCTGAAATGGCTAGCCTAAAACGTAAGGTAAGAATTATTCTTTACCAAAAACACAGTGGAAATAGTTTTTTTTGTAAAAGTATGCTGTAGGTTGATGTTAATCAATTTGTTCTATTTAGATAAAATCATGCCTCTATAGTGCTTTAAAATTATGTGTGTGTGTCTATAGGATATACTGTATATACAAAGGATCATATAGATGCATGCATTTTGTCTTAATAGACAGAATTAATTATGCATCAACCTATACTTATCTATCAACGGCAAAAAAGAAATAAAACAAAACAAAAACAATACTACTTGAGAGCTTATTTCCACTGTGTTCTTGGCTCATTCTTCACAGGTGACAGGTGTAGGCCTGTTCCGAGGCTTGCCACCATAGCAAAGATTGTCCTGGTGCTACCCCATTCAAATGCTGATGCGTAGAGAGTGTTTTCTGTGGTGGGACTCAACAAGACAAAGACCAGGAACAGCCTTGCCCTGGATGGCACCCTGTCATCAATAATGACAATAAAAATGGCTGGCCTGGAGCCCTGCTTCAAGTGGGAGCCCCCCCCCAGCAATCAAGGCCTCTAAGAAGGCCACAGTTCAGTACAACAAGGCACACAGATCTTAAATACAATGTTCACACAGTGGTTAAACTTATTGTATTTAAGTTG
>NC_068286.1:23806855-23889166 GCF_025860055.1 Xyrauchen texanus | reverse complement strand
TAAGAATATACTTTCCTTCCCACCATAGGCCCCATTCTACTTCATTATTTTTATCACTATGAGTCTCTTGAAGTAAAGTCATTCCAATATTTTTAAGTTTTAAACATTCGGAGAGCAAAGCTTGTTAAGGCCATTTACGTTTAAAGACGCTACTCAAAGGCTCCATGAGACAGAAAAGTAGGGAAAAACAGAAAAGACAAGGAAACCAAGGAGACAGACAGCCAGCCATTACAATTATTTAAGATTTCCCCTAATTTCCTTTCCTACTCTTTTCCTTTGCCTTATCGTAGCTATATGTTTTTTCAACCGAAAACGTTTCTGTTGTGATAACACAGAAAAATTATACGTTTTCCGCGCCCACACAACTGAAGCAACGAATTTATCAACATCCGGGAAATAATCAGCAATATTTGCCTTTTTACCTTTTGTTTCGTCCAGAAACTCATTAATCTGCTCCACAGTGTACAAATCATCACCTACTTTCGGGCAATCAGATATATTAGAACAACAATCGACATCATTTAATCCATCATCATCCTGACTCTTTAATAACTCTCCAGAAACCACATCTTCAACAGTAGTCATTACCTTAAAGGCTATTTCACTACTACAACATGGCTGCTCTTCTGGCAAAACCACAGCAGATTTACTAGAATTTGCTCTCACCTCATTTTCTTCACCTTTATCCACACCTTGGCCCTCTGAAACTTTCACTGGTTCCCGATTTTGGTCAACCTGACTCTCCATTGTAGCTTGATTCTGATCAACCTCACTCTCGATTGTAGCTTCATTTTCCACATCTTGTTCTTCTCTTACCCTAGTCTCATTTGGTCTATTTTTATGCAGACACGAGAATCTTTTGTGGCAAATATCACCACACTCAAAATACCATTAAGCTTTCAGTGCTTGCATATAACACATAGGAACTATCTCCGTCATTTACTCTAAACGACGCATCTAGAGTTTTATCCTGAGAATTTAAAAACATGTGAACTTGTCGTCTGAATGACAGAACATGTTTTAAAGCTGGATTTTTACATCCTAAAAGGTACCATCTTAACTGGACTGGCTAATTTCCCAAAACGAGACAATTCTTTAACGATCGCTTCATTTTTAATAAACGGTGGGACGTTTGAAATTATGACTTTTGTAGCCGGTGCAAACAACGGAGTTGCCGGCACAAACATTCCCTTCACCCAAAGGCCATTTTCAGTTATTTGATTAACTAGTTGTTCAGTCTTCAAAAAAACCACAACAGCTTTATTAGACCCTCATGTGTTGAGTGACTCTAAGCTACGCTAAGAGATTTTAGGACATGGTCAGAAGTCACAGGACAAAACAATGCAATGTTCTAGACCTTTCAGTCCACACTCTCAGAAAAAAAGGTACACGATGGTACAAATAATGTTCCTCGAAGAACATATTTGTACCTTTTTAATAATTGTACCCTAAATGGTACAGGAAAGACCTATGATGATACTGTTTGGTAACTTTTAAGGTACAACTGAAATGAAGGTACAAAATTGTTCTCACATCAAGGGTACATTAACCTTGATAGACAACTCCCTTATTATTACATTTGCAAATAGCATACAATCTCTATGAACGAAAATTATGAAATAGTAAAGTTATGAATAATTTCCATAGTAAAATATTTAAATTAACTACAACTGGCTTAAATGTGCATTATCATAACAGTTCTGAAAAAATAGTGCCAAAAACATGGGAAAACCACAAGGAAGCAGGTTTTGTGATATTTATAAAACAAAATACTTCATGCAGTGTTTTAATAAATATTTTCATAGATAAAATACATTTACATTTAAGACATAATTGGTATCCATCCACAGAATGTGTCGTTTGCTTTCCACTGCATTCCGGCCAAATTACTGTTTCATGCACGATTAGATAATATGCATAGCAACAAGACACTGATTGGTCGAAGGCGGCGGCGCTGCTGCCGTAACGGATTATTAGAGCGGGAAGAAGGCTGCATACGTTTGGAGCACGTCCGGGCATTTTGTGAGTTTTTTTCGACATAAAATCTGTTGAAATTAAGGTGGATTGTAACTATCAAATAGAAGTCGACGAAATGTAAAGGTGAGTTTTGACTAACGTTATCTGTATTTATATTTAGTACACAAGGCAAAAAATGTAAATGTTTCAACTAGCCTAACGTTACTCAAATCGAAATTAGCTCTTAAATCTAGCATAACCTATACGACGGCACCCAATGCTGTTAGCCATTCTTCACTGCCCACTGTATAACGTTAACTGTTAACTGTTAGGCATAGCAACACGACACTGATTGGCCGAAGAATTTTCAAACAGAACGGAGAGCGGGAAGCAGACAACGAACCATGGCTTTGTCGTCGTTGTCATCAGAACAACTATTAAAATTAACAGAGGCCGGACTCGAATTCTCAGAGGAAGAAAAGACAAAATTCAAAGGTGAGTTTTATGTTTAATCAAATCAAAAATCTATTAAATGTTACAACTGTTTAAGCATGGCATTAGCAAGTGTAATTAGCTTAATTATGAATGAATCGAGTGCTATTAGCCGTCCGCTTATAGATTAAAGTGATTTAGTTCGTGTGCTGCAAGTTTAAAGTAACGTTAACTTGCATAAATTTATTCGGCGGTAAGTTAAAGTTAGTTTAACGTTTGACATTCGTTAGACATACGGTTTCATACCCATTAAACTCTGCGTATTTCATGTTTTCATCCCAAACCAACTCTGATATAAGTCACAAATAACCGTCTAGTGCATGTTCACAAAGTATGTCTTGCAAAAGTCCAGACAAACTTGAGCCGCGTGTTCTTTTTGGTCTGCACATCACTCTTCCCGTGTTTAAAATAATGTGATTAACGTTACCTGATTCTGCCATATCTATAAGTCATATACATTTCATTAATTGTATTAGAGAAGTTTTTTGAAACTCAGCAAATGTCTCTTTGACTCTTAGATTTTGAAGTTGATTGGGAAACTGTAAGTGCTGGTCTCACGGATCACATGATGGCACAGCTTTTTGAGAAGTATTTTAAGAAACAATTTAAATTTATCAAACTTATCCAACAACTTAAAGAGAACCAGAGTGAAGAACTATCTGAATGCCTGACTACACCTTCAGCTGTGAGGCAAGTATTATCATTTGAGGTCTTTTTTAATTTATTTATGTTCCCTTATATTTTCTTCTGATGAGCACAAAGGTTGAAAGTCCTTTGTCAAGCGCAAAGAACTCCAACCCCATTTCCTCTTGTCTTCTCACTAACAAAATTCCCAAAGGATGTTCAGTTAAAATTGGATAATAAAGAACCATGTCATAAGATCAGCACTTATCGGCATAAAATTGTACGAGTACTGCACGAGAATATGGCTCAACACACACTGTAAGTTTAATAAAAAAACACTATTTTGTTTTTTAAATTCCAAACCCTGGTAAAAATTTGTTGTAAATGTGTGCACTTTTTTTAAAATCTTTTGATAGATATCCTTCAAACAGTGACTGTTTGCGCAGTCAAGGCTCTTATCTTCAAATACCCTTTCCTTAGAGATGCAGAGGGAAATGGATATGTAAGTCAAATGTTTAATATTTATTTTTTAGTCATTATAGACATTTTGCTTAAAGTCATGAAACCTCCTATTTTAGCACCAGTCAGTTCTCACTTTAAATGTGAAAAAGGTAGATGTGGTAAATTTCCCGACCAGTTAATAGGAGTGTGACACACTCCGGGGGGCAGGGATGTTTTATCACTAATTCGAAAGTAAAACGTCCAATTTTTTTATTGTAGTGTTTGCTTACTGAACTAAATTATTTTTTATTACTATAAGACAATTGGGCAAGTGATGTAACCGGTGTTGTAGCTGAGCGCCGGTAACACAAAGTATCGCAGCAAGCCTAATCTATAATATGGTTTGTTGAAGAAAAATTAAGTGTAAAAAAGTTCCGCTACCCAAAATATTTACCAGAAAAACCTGAAAAGCACCATTTATTTTATTTGTATCTTTGCTTTATTGTATTTATTTGTGCGATTGCTTGTAGTTTGATTATTTGTTCTTATTTTCTTTTTTTTTATTTGTCAGTAGACCTTTTTTCTGAACATGACACGTACCGAAACCGTGAGCAATTTGAACTGTTACACCCCTAATATATGTTCAATGTCTTTTTAGATATGGATTTTCGTGCTGCTCTGGTTTTACTTCCGGTGATTTTCAGGGAGAAAGTGGATGATTATATCACAATCGGACAGGTATTGAATGCAAAGAATCTAAAGCAAGTAGGGATGCACCGAAATTTCGGCTTTTGAAAATTATTTTCATTTATTTGCTTGTATTTTTTAAATTCAGATTCATTACATTATTGAATTTAAAGTCTTATAATACAATTATACAACAAAAAAAAATAAATAAATAAAAAAAAAATAAGAAATGTAGTGAAATGAGATTAAATAAGAAGTGTAGATGGACAGTTGTAACTAGTCATTGGGAACATGAATTTAATCCAGATTTACTTCTGATGTTTATAATATTGGTTCTTCTATTTTTTTTTTTTTAGGAAGAACCAGCCACACCATATCCCACTGTACAGATTTTGGGAACGTCTAACTGGAAACAGGTCTTCAGTGAGAAGAGAATCTTCAGCACTGTAAAAATGGAGGGATCTGAAGTTTGCAGAGCAGTTGGGGTAGAGGACGGTGTTCTCTCTGCTTTTTGCGCGTATTTTGTATTCAACCTTGCGTATCCCTCGTACAACAGGAACACTCTACTCTTTCTCCAAAGGCATGTGTTGAAGGTAACTGCACCTGGTGATAAGCCATTGCCAACTGCTGTCGTCAGGATTATTAATCTTTTATCTTAGATTGAGAGGATGCCACGGCCCTATGCATGTCCAAAGTGTTCACGCAGACACTTTACTGTAGTGAAACTAATCAAACATATAGGATTGATTCATGCTCATGAGCATGACTTTTCCATCTGTTGCGGACTTGATGGATGCCAAAATTACTTTTTCAAATACGAGTCTTTCAGGCGTCATGTATATAGAAAACACAGAACTCACATTTGGCCAAGTCATTATAACGTCACTGGAGAGGATGAAGTTGACATTAGTGACAATGAAGTCAACACTGACACTGCAGAGGATACTCCTGAAGATGTTGTGCTGGATATGAATGATCTTTTGACTAATTTCAGAGGAAATCTGGTTTCCTTTGTATTGAAATGCAGAGAAAAAAAATGTCCTACCGCAGTCTGTTCAGCAAGAAATCTTGCAAGATGTCAAGGGTGCAAGGGTATTGTGTGGAAGGTAAAAATTAATTTAAAAGTCTGAATGTTGTTTTATTAAATAGCTTGTGAATTTTTATTGTAGATGGGAGAATGAAATTGACATTTTAGTGTAATTTTTTTATGAAATGTTTTGTAGCAAATGGAGAAATGTTTTTTTTTTTATATTGTTAAAAATATGTTTGAAGTCTCCATTGTAAACTGTAAAGATGATTTTAGACAAAAAGAAATATTTTAACCTGGAACAAAGTATTAATTCAAAAACATGTATTTGATGTGTATGGTTTCTGACATTAAATCGATGCCTTTTGGGATCAGTTGTTGAATGTTATTCAATAGAAAAATGGCCTTTAATTGTTGAATACTTGAAGGAACACATTTGACACATTAAAGGTACAAAAGGGCTTGTCACTGGGGTGGTACCTTAAAGGATCAAATTTGTACCAAAGATGAAGGTACAATATTGTACCATTAAGTTGAAGAAAAAAGAAAAGGTACATTTTGGTTCTCCATGGTACAAATAGTGTCTTTAAAGGTACAGACTGTAATGGTACAAATTTGTTTCTTTACATTAAGGTACAATTCTGTACCAGTAAAAGGTACCGCCCCAGTGACAAGGGTTTGTACCTTCTTTGGTACAAAATTGTACTTTTGTTTTTCCGAGAGTGCATGTCAGAATGATCACACTGCCATCAACTGGTCAACGAGTTACACTGACTGTTTGATGGCATTACTTGAATGAACAAAACAAGTTACAGTTACAATCTAAAAGTGGTTTTCAAAAAACAACATATACAACACCAATAGTGATGCACTCTAAAAGAGTTGTATAGATATGAGCATAGAAGATTTATTTAATGCCAGAAAATTGCCTTGATAGGCTGCTGATTCTTGAGATAAAGGACAAAACATGTTTTAAATATTAGTTTTCATTTTTTTATACTCAATTAATTTGAAATGGATATATTTGTTTGCAAAGGTCTCTAATGAGCCATATAAGGGAACATGTTTTTATTAAAAAAAAAAAAAAACCTTCTGAAAATTTACATTTATTTACTTCATAACTTCCAGAACAAATTACTGTAATTTGTGTTAACTCCGTCAGACACACTAAAAAGCATTGTCTTTAATTATATAATAATGGTGTTCAGTAAAGGAGTAAAGAGAGAAAGTACAGATATTTTCTCTGTTTTTACTTTTTTTTTTTTTTTTGTGAAAAAATTCAGAATAGAGTTGACAAAATTGAATATTTTTTCATCTTAACCATGCGTTATTCACTAGAGACATTTAGCTTTTTCCCCAGTTAAAGCTTCCTATATTACCTAAACAAATATAAGAAATTATCACAATGGGATGACAGAGCTGACATGTTGAAGCTGTGACCGCAGAAACGTAAACATTGTTCTATCGGGAAGACACGCAGGCTTGAGTGAAGTTTGAGATGCCGTTTATTTGATAGATGTAAAACGGGAGGTGATGTGTCTCTTTGGCGTAGGCCCCGTCCGGCAGTCCGAGGGAGTTGTACCCGGAACCGTCATGTCCTGCCGGAGATAGGAGGCAGGGGCGAGGAGCCTACTACCAAAAAGAGAGAAAGTAGTATACTACCCCAAAATAGATGATCCAGTTTGGTACGAACCAGGTCTTGTGTTGGGCGTTCATTCTTGAGGAATTAAGAGATGCGAGCGTCAGAATTTGACGTGAAATTTGAAATACCTCTGGCGTGGTTGTGTGAAGCCTTTGCGATGAGAAAGCAGTTTTATTTTATTTATTTTTCTCGAGTTTGATTTCATCCCTGTGCATTTCCTCTTTGTCCTCGAGTGTGATTTTGGGCACTCCGTCGAGAGCCCCTGGTTGAGCAGAATCTTTGCTTTAGGCCGGCATTGCTGTGCAGTGTCTTTGTTGAAAGATAAACGACATTTGATATGAAAACCCTCCGGTGAGGGAAAGTTGTTTGAGGTATCTTTGCCGAAGGGGACAACGTGTGTAGAGCCATACGATAATGGCGAAGTTGCGTGCAGTCTCTTCATTGAAGACATTTGATATGAAAACCCTCCGGCGAGGGAAAGTAGTTTGAGGTATCTTTGCCAAAGGGGACAACGTGTGTAGAGCCATACGATAATGGCGACGTTGCGTGCAGTCCCTTCGTTGAAAGACATTTGGTATGAAAACCCTCCTACGAGGGAAAGTTGTTTGATGGTTATCTTTGCCAGAGTGAACAGCATACATAACGCCATACGATAATGGCGATGTTGTTGTGCCATACCTTGTTGAAAGCCATCTCGTTATGGTGCGAGCTTCCGGCGAGGGCGGCTGGTTTAAACAATACCCATTTTTTAAAATGGCCATGATGATGGGTGTGGAATAAGAAAGGCCTATTTTAAACTTCTTTTGTAGATGTAGCTTGCTGTGTCATCGCGGATCGAGGCTGCAGTGGTTCTGGGAATGTATTTCCTATTTCTGAACTCAAACATATATTTTACCCCATAGGATAAAAAGGAGGCGCAGGAAGGACACAGCTTGGCAGGTGCTGCGTCAACGCAGAAATGTCCTTTGCAATAATTGTACTATATAGACCTCCATCTGCATTACGATCAACTTTCAAAATCTTCTGATGCTAAAGAAATTATTTTAAATGGGAGATTTTAATATTAGTTGGCTAGATAAAAGAGGTAGGAAAAGATTTAAGTTAGTTATTAATAAGTTTCGTTTGACCCAAGTTATTAAAAGGGCAACACGTATAACAATTATATCAAACCCTGATAGACTTCGTTTTTGCAAATAAAGTAGATCGTATATTGAAAACGTATAATTTATTAACAGGTTTGTAGGATCACAATCTTACACTAGTTGTAAGAAAGTTGTCTAAAACTCGGTACAAAACCTTATCCAATAAAAATGGAAATGTGAAAAATCCTTATATATCGAAAAGAAATTTAGAATTCTTTAGTAATGATTTGAAGCAAATCAATTGGAATGATGTAATTCGAGGTAAAAATAGTCAGACATTCTGTGAAGATTTTATGGAAGTGTTTCAGCAACTTGTAAATAAATACTCTAAAGTAACAATGAAGAATAAACGTACACAGTCTTTACCATGGTTGAATAAAGATGTGGAAATTAATGAAATTGAGAGATGTAGCTCTAAAAAAATCATTAAAATCTGGTCTTAATATGGATAGTTTATTATATAAAAGTCTTAGAAATAAAGTTACAATGGAGCTTAGGAAGGCTAAAGCAACGTTTTATCTAGATTTAATTAAATAATCAAAAGGGGAATACTAAAGTGATTTGGCAATCTATAGATAAATTAACAGGCAAAGGACATTGAAACAATAGAGTTGCAGAGATTAAGATAGATGGGATGCTTCAAAATGATCAATCTATAATAGCAGATCATTTTAATAATTTTTTTATTGAGTCTGCTAATAAATTAGGTGGGAATCTCACTGAATCTCAAATATCTGAGGATTGGAGTAGTAGAGGAATATTGAATGATAATTTAATGTTACATTTTATGGAAATAGATGAGCCATAAGCTAATACAATTATTTTATCATTAACAAATTCGAAGGCAAAAGATAGTTGGGGAATAAATAGTGAGGTCATTAAAAAAAAAACAAGGATGGTTTAATTACTCCTATAACTTATATTATAAACCAGTCAGTGAAAGAGAGTGTATTCCCTACAGTTTTTAAAACAGCTGTGGTAACTCCATTATTTAAAGCAGGTGATAGAGTAGAAGTATGTAATTATATAACTATTAGTATTCTTCCAATAATTTCAAAAGTATTGGAAAAATGGATTGTTGGGCAGCTTGTAGAGCATCTAAAAAAATGCTAATTTATTACATCCAATGCAATTTGGTTTTCGCATGAATTATTCTACAGAAACTGCTCGTTACCTTATAGAAAACATTAAGACTAATTTAGATAAAGGCGGGACAGTGGGAGCAGTGTTTTTAGATCTGCGTAAGGCCTTTGATACAGTTAACCATTCGTATCTGATGGAACGTACTCAGTGTGTTAAGGTTAAAAATACATTATCTCAATTTAAATCATGTAATCTGGGAGTCCCTCAAGGATCAATACTGGGGCCCTTGTTATTTAGCCTGTATATAAATGATCTTCCATCTGTGTGTGATGATGATGATGTAGGTATTTTGATGTATGCAGATGATACTGTCATATATGCACATGGTAGTAATGCTGATCAAGTAGCAGCAAAGCTCTCATGTATCATGCAAAAAGTTTTAATTTGGCTTAAATATTCAGATCTTACATTAAATACTCAAACTGTAACCATATATTTTAATAAGACGAGTAAACCTAGAGCCTTTCTGTATGTTTATGTTGATGGTCAGAAGTTAAACAATGTACAAGAAGTTCAATATTTAGTGGTTATTCTGGATTCAACTCTTTCTTTTAAAAAATCATTTTTTCTTTGTTAAAAAAATGACTAATACATTGAAATATAATATAGCAACGTTTAGACACATTAGAAATTCTCTTAATTAGAGGCATCATGGGTTTATTTAAATGCAATGATATTTTCTCATATTAAATACTGTATTTCTTGTTGGTCGCAAGCAAACGAGATAACTATAAAGCCAATTATATCACTTTATAAACAGGCCATAAAAGTATTAGATAGGAGATCTTTGTAGTATCATCATTGCAGTATATTGAATAAATACAGGTTATTAAGATTTGAAAATGTAATTATTTTTTTCAAATGTAAGGTTTGTTTTTAAAATGGTTAATAACATTGCTCCTCCCCCTTTTAAAAGATTTGTACATCTTTGTTCAGAACAGATGACAAGGGTTTCTAGATCTACTGCAGGGAGAGATTGCAGAATTCCTAAAAGAATATCAGCATTTGCACAATCTGCCTTTTCATACAAGGCAATTAAAGAATGGAATAAACTACCTGATGATCTTAATTTCTTTAGATTTTTATACATTCTCCAGAAATGTTAAACAATGGCTTTTGGGAATTCAAACCTGTCATCATTAATTTTGTACAATGTTAGAATTTTATTGTTAATATACATGTGTGTATTTATGTGCATATTTTATTTTTATCTACCTGCCCAGGGACTGCAGATGGAAATTAGCTAGTAGCTATATCTGGTGCAAAGCATCTCTTGTGAGATTAATGTTTTTTGTGCATGGTCCCTGACAAATAAATGAACCATTTCATTGGAGGGTAGAGGGGAAGGTTGTTTGCTGGACCGTATGACCGTGCTGTACGAATGGCGAGGAAGGATTTGAAGCTTGAGTCTCGGTGTCATTTCTTTCTTCCCTCCGCTGAGCCACATCGAGACTGGGATTGTAGATCGAGAACATTTGTTAAATACATTCAATTATGAAATATCTAGCAATGGGATTACTCACGAAGAGAGCGTCTGGAGCGTAGGAAGCTATATTGAAGAAAGTATAATTCTGGCCATTCCCCTGTGAACCATGGTCCTAGACGGCACCCCCTGAATCCTATGGAGGGAGCCATGTCCAAGAAATAGGGGCGTGTCATCCGGAAATTCTCACCAGCCAGTCGATTGGTGGGCAGGAGAGTCTGTCTATGGAATGAGCTAGTGTGAGGCGGAAAGTGGTCTTGAGGAATGATAAGCATGGCAAAATGAGGTGGCCTGATGGGGCTGGAGATTACGTTAGGAGACACAAACTGACCAGGGAACGATGTGAAAATAGACCTGATCCTGTCATGTTTCTTTAGGGGGGGAAGCTTGCATGGTTAGATAATGTGTGTGATGTCTAGAATTCTAGAGTTGTGGGTGTTCTCACTCTCACTCTGTTCTTTATTGGCATGATTGTGTTTATATACAATATTGCCAAAGCATTAATACACAAAACAGATAATGACAAGACAAATAATAGTAAAATAGTAACAAATAACAATAAAGATAGAATTAAAATAAGATGCCAGGTAATGAATCAAATAAAAAACTATAATAACAATATACACTATACAATATAAAATAAAATGTGCATTTAACAGGACATTATGAACATAAGAGAATAAAAGTACTGTGAATGTAGTACATTAAGGCAGTAATTGGTTTCTGAGGGTGTGCAACTCAAAAATGAATTTAGCTGCACCTGATGGTCCTCCCCCAGTAACACCAGCATCTGATCTGTTTCTGCCAAGGAGCAGAAAGGTTGAGAGTTTGTGGAGGTATCTCTCTCAACTCTGTAAATCTCTCTCTCTCAACTCTGTAAATCAATATCTCTCTCTCTCTCTCTCTCTCGCTCTCGCTCTCGCTCTCTCTCAGAGGTGAGTGATGATGAAGTTGATCAGAGTGATGCTGATGATATTGTACAGAAATGTGTTTCTGATGAAAATATGGATGAGACTGAAGGTTTATCACAGTACACTGATGATGGAAAGAGAGATGATAAGTGGTCTGAAGAGATTAAGGAGGGTGTAGAAGATTTATATCCCCTTGAGCAGATTAATTCTTTTCTGGATAAGACAAAAGGAAAGGCAGGTGTTGAAATAAGAGATTATTTCCCTGATTTTGAAAAGTTTATTGCTTCAGTAATGTGGGTTAGGAAAAAAAGTAGCTATGATGAACTTTCACAACAGAAAAGATTTCGTCTTAAAAAGTACTTAACGGTTGCTAGATCAGGAAAAAGGATGGGAAAAGCGAAGGGAAAATCTAAATAATTACGATGGCTGAAAGTTTCTCTTTCTATCTGATCTGTTTTCCCCTTTTTTCAATTTTTCTTATGGACATCTTAAGGGTTGGTTCTCTTAATATTAATGGGATGAGGGATGGGAGAATGAATGAGTTTTTATCAGAAATCATTAACATGAAAGACGAGTGTTATATTCTTGCAAGAAACTCATAGCAGTTGTAGTAATGAAGTTAATTGGGGTTTGTGGTGGAAAGGAGAGTATGTTCTCAGTCATGGGACCAATTTAAGTGCTGGTGTGGCTATTCTTTTTTCTCCTACTGTAAATGTTAAAGTGCTATCAAAAAATGAAGTAGAGCAAGGAAGGTTTTTAACCGTTAAAGCTGAAATTAGTCATTTTAAATTCTTGTTTGTAAATATTTATGCTCCTAATGTTGGAGTAGAAAGGAATTTACTTTAAGAAGTTTGAACAAATAGTTAGTGAAGAGGATGAAGATGTGTATATTGTTGTGTGGGGGACTGGAATTGCACTCTTGATTTTACTCTTGACAGAAATGGGGAAGAATCTCATGCATCGTCAGCTTCCTCTTTAGCTGGTGCTATAAAAAAAATCTGAATCTCTTGGATGTATGGAGAGAACACAATCCTTTTGTAAAACAATATACATGGGTGAAGGTCTGTAACAATAGGATTTCTGCTGCTCGTTTGGATCGGTTTTATATATCTTGTAACTTGAAAAATAGAGTTGTTAGTACAGAAATGATTCCTAATACACTTTCTGATCACAAACTCATTAGGGTTGGGTTCACACTGTCTAAAAGCACACGGAAGAGCTGTTACTGGCACTTTAACATTAAACTTTTAAAAGATTTTAATAAGTTTTTTTTGGGAAGTATGGCAAGTGGTGGGAAGTTGGTAAAGTGCACATAAGAGATTTCTCTCAGAAATTTTCTGCTTATTCTTCTGTGGGTTTAAAAAATACTTTAAAGTGGCTTGAAAAAGAGATTGTTGATATTGAAATGGAAATGACTGTTAATGATGATGTCAATTTAAAAAAATGTTGGACTGAAAAGAAAAATCATTTAAGTTTAATTCTGGATGAACGGGTTAAAGGAGCTCTCATAAGAAGCCGTTATTTAACCCTGAAGGACATGGATGCTCCCACTACTTTCTTTTTTAATTTAGAGCATAAAGAGGGTCAGCAGAAATTGATGCTTTCTTTGAAGGACAATATTGGACATGTTACCTCAGATCCACAGAAAATGAGAAAGATTGCTGTTGAGTTTTACTCCAGTTTGTACGATGCTGAATCATCTGATGAGCATTGCAGTAGAGAGCTGCTAAAGGACTTACCGGTGTTATCTGAAGATAATAAAGAGCTCTTAGAGACTGATATATCCTTTGAGGAGATATCTCTGGCTGTAAAGGGTCTCTCCTCAGATAAGAGTCCTGGCTTGTATGGACTACCGGCCAAGTTTTATAAATCTTTTTGGACAATAATTGGAGATGACTATTTTGAAGTACTTCAGAAATGCTTTAGTGAAGGTGCTCTTCCAACAAACTGTCAACGAGCTGTTCTATCATTGCTCCCGAAAAAAGGAGATTTAACACTTTTAAAGAATTGGAGACCTGTGGCAATTTTGTGTACAGAATATAACATTTTGTCTAAGGTTCTTGCAAATAGATTAAATAAGGTGTTATATGAAGTGGTACACAAGGATCAATCGTATTGTGTTAAAAATAGATCAATCATGGATAATCTTCATTTAATCAGGGATTTTGTTGACTGTGATTATTGTAAAGATGCTAATATGGGCCTGTTGTCCTTGGATCAGGAAAAGGCCTTTGACAGGGTTGATCATGGTTTTCTGTTTGACACCCTTAATGCTTTTGGTTTTGGGGAAAAATTTATTTCAAGGATCAAACTTTTATATGCCGAAGCGACATGTATGATCAAAATGGGTGGTGGTTTGAGTGTCCCAATTAATGTTAAGAGGAATCAGACCAGGTTGGCCAATTATACAGTATTGTAATTGAACCTTTGTTAGGAAAAATGATAAGAGAGTTAAAGGGGATAAAGGATAATACCTTAAATTGTTCTGTTAAACTCTCTGCCTATGCTGATGATGTCACAGTTATTATCAGAGATCAAAGTGACATTCAGGTGCTTAAACAGGCTTTAGAGTTTTATGGAAAAGCCTCATCAGCAGTAGTTAACTGGGGAAAGAGTGATGCTTTTTGGTGTGGTAGTGTTTTTAAAAGGTCCAAATCTTCCTGGTGGATTACAGTGGGGAAGTGCAGGGATTAAGTACTTAGGAGTGTTTTTGGGGACAGAAGAGTTTAAAAAGAAAAACTGGGAGGGCCTCTTGGAGAAAGTGTGTGCAAAGTTGTCTCGATGGAAATGGTTGCTACCCCAGTTGTCATATAGGGGGAGGGTCCTAATATGCAACAATTTGATTGCTTCTTCACTTTGGAAGAATGAAAATACTTGAACCTCCTGAGGATCTAGTGCGAGGAATACAAAAGCGACTAGTGGATTTTTTCTGGTCGGGACAGCACTGGCTGAAGGCGGTGGTACTATATCTACCCACACAAGGAGGAGGCCAGGGGTTGGTGGATATCAGAGCGAGACTCAGGACTTTCAGATTGAAGACGGCACAAAGACTGCTCTATGGAGTAGATGTGAGCTGGGCTGGAGTAGCCTGTGCCCTACTAAGAAGAGCTGGAAACATGGGGCTGGATCGCCATTTGTTCATGATGGACTTTGACAAACTGAATTTAAGTGGGCTGAGTGTCTTTTATAGATCCATTTTAAAGTCATAGACACTTTAAGTTTTTAAAAGTGTCACTTTAATCTCTCTCTCTCTCTCTCTCTCTCTCTCTCTCTCTCAATTCAAATGAGCTTTATTGGCATGACTGTATACAGTGTACAATGTTGCCAAAGCAGTAATAAACACATTACAAACATAAAAAACAACAACATGTATATACAATAAATGAATAATAATGATAATAATAAACAAATAAAAATAAATACAAACGAAAAGGAAAAAACAGAGAGCAATGAGGAAGGGAGGAGAAAAAAAAAAAAAAAAAGAAGAAGTCAATTAAAATATGAGTTTGAATAGAGCTGTAATATGATGAGGGGTCAGTCTCTCGCCCTCATGTGATGACAGGACGACACATACTGCGCTGCCAGCTGAACACACTCGACTTTCTCTCCCATTAGATACGAGAGTTTGTCTAAGTTATTTATGTCCTGGAATTCAGGTAGAATATGAGCTATTTTTGTAAAGTGAGTGCTTCTAATGGTCTCAGATTTACTGCAGTGAGTGAGGAAGTGAAGTTCATCCTCCACAACTCCTTCAGTGCAGTGTGAACACAGTCTGTCCTCTCTGGGTCTCCGGTTCTGCCTGTGTCGACCCGTCTCTACAGACAAACTGTGCTCACTCAGACGATACTTTGACAGTAGCTTTCTTTGTCCATAATCTTTAATATGGCTCAAATATGGTGCCAATTTATAATCCGTCTTAATTCTGTGGAAGTAGTTTAATTTATGTACCTGAGTGACTTTGTGCTGCCAATCATGAATGTATTCTTCCTACGTTATTCTGTCTGTCTGTTTCAGTTTGGCCAATCTGAACTGGATGGATGAATTTAGCTGATATTTTTCTACTAAATAGTGCATAGGGTCACTCTCTGGGTGTCCTGTCCTGTGTGTAAAGGCACAGTGATGGTAATTATCTGGAGGTGCGTCTGACAAATGGAACCAGAATTTAGCTGCTCTCTTCTGGATTTCAGTGAGGAGAGGGAACCGGCCCAGTTCTGCTCTACAGCCCAGATTCGGGGCACTTCTGTGAACTCCCAGGATGTTTTTACAGAATTCTAGGTGGAAAATTTCAACAGGGCTTTTGTCCCAAGATTCATAATTTAATTTATATTTGAGGCCCCAGATTTCACAGCCATATAGGAGTATTGGTTTGATGATGCTGTCGAAGACTTTCAGCCACAGTTTAATGGGGGTTGAATTTAAATAATGATTTTCTTATACTATAATATGTCCTACGGGCTTTGTCTGTCAGATCTTTTATTGCCAAATCAAACTGTCCTGAAGCAGAGATTGTAAGACCCAAATAATTATAGTGGTTGACATGATGAAGGATTCTTCCCCCGATTGTGAATATATATTTATTGCTCAAAATGCGATTTTTTTTCTGAAAGATCATGACTTTGGATTTCTCCATGTTTAATGGTAAAGCCCAATCTCTGCTATATGTTTCTAAAATGGAGAGGCTTTGATGTAGTCCCTCTTCATTAGGGGACAGCAGCAGCAGGTCGTCAGCGTAAAGGAGGCATTTGATTTCTCTGCCATCTAAGATCAGTCCAGGGCAAGATGACTTTTGAAGAGTTGTGGCCAGTTCATTAATATAGATATTAAATAGAGTTGGGCTGAGGCTGCAGCCTTGACGAACTCCCTTGGTCTGATTGAAATAATTGGTTCTTTTGTCATTAATCTTCACGCAGCATTTATTTTCAGTGTACATGTCTTTTATGACATCATATGTCTTTCCTCCGATGCCACTCTGGATGAGTTTCAGGAAGAGTCCGTCATGCCAAACACAATCAAAGGCCTTTTTAAAGTCAATGAAGCAGCCGAATATTTTGCCTTGTTTTGTTTGCTGAACATATTTCTGTATAAGTGAGTGGAGTGTGTAGATGTGATTAGTGGTTCTCTGTTTAGGCATGAATCCAATCTGACATGTATTTAGTGTCTTGTGTTCTTGGATGAAGTTCACTAATCTGTTGTTTATAATGCAACAGAAGAGTTTCCCGAGGTTGCTGCTGACTGTAATGCCCCTGTAGTTATTGGGGTTGTACTTGTCCCCTTGTTTGAGGATTGGGGTTATTTGATTTTTCTTACAGTTCTGAGGAAAGTGTCCTGATTTTAATAAGAGATTGAATAATTTCAGAATAGCATCTTTGAGTTTGGGGCTGCTGTGTTTCAGCATCTCATTACATATTCCATCCAAGCTACAAGATTTGTTATTTTTGAGGGATTTCATCCTTTCATTCAGTTCATTTAAAGATATGGGGGCGTCCAAATGGTTTAATTGATCTTTTATTGTGTGTTCCAGATTGTTTAGTTGAGAGGTCAGGTGTTTTTGGCTGGGGTTTGGTTCATTTTGTAAATAGAGGTTTCTGAAATGTTCTGTCCAGAGTTTTGGGTTACAGATGGGAGTGGATTTGACTTTTTTTGATTGATCTAAATGATTCCATAAATCCCAAAAGTAGTTTTCATTGACAGCCTCCTCGATCTTGTTGAGTTTAGCTGTCATATGATCAGCTCTTTTCCTTCTCAGTAGTGACTTGTACATGTTCAGTGTTTGGTGATATGTGGAGCGTGTGTGCTGGTTTGCGGGGTCTCTGTGTTTTTTATTTGATAATGATCGTAATTCATTTCTTAATGATTGACAATCTTTATCAAACCAATTGGCTTTAATGATTTCTTTCTCCTGTACATTTGTCTTATTCTCAGGGCTTTGCCGGCTACTGTATGAAATATTTTGGTTAACTGTTCTGTTGCCGAATTGATACTTGTCTTGTCTAAATTTGGTGTAGATAAATGTGTCCATCATATTCTGGACATGAATGCTGTGGAGCTCTGCCTCATACCGTGCAGGACTGTCATTTTTCCATATAAATTTGGTGGGGAGGGAATACAATTGAATGTTCTGATCAGAAGATGGCAGATTTGCTGACTTGTTTATACTCATGACTATATGGCTGTGATCTGAGAAGGGAAGCTGTGACATCACCATGAAGTAGTTGATCTTATTGTGGTCTAGATCTGTAATAGCATAGTCCACTGTGCTGCTACCTCGAGGTGAGCAGTAAGTAAATCGACCCAGAGAGTCTCCCCTTGTCCTGCCATTAACTATATATATAACCCCAGACTTTTACAGAGCTGCAGGATGTGTTTCCCATGTCTGTTTATCGTGCTGTCATAGTTCTGACGGGCTTTAGTACAGAGTTGATTCTGCTGTATATGTGCACTATTAATATATTTATCGCCAGCTGAACTAATGTAGTCTGGTTCCTTTCCGGTTCTTGTGTTGATCTCTCTTGATCAGCTCCTCTCTCACCCTCATCAGCTCCTCTCGCAGCTCCTGATTGTTCTCCTCCAGCTGTCTGACAGCAGAGAAGAGCTGCTGAAGTTGTTGTGTGCTGAGGTCGCTGGTCTGGTTTTTGAGCTGGCAGAGGCTGTTGGTAGTTTCCTCTTTAAACAGGAAGTAGTCCTGCTCCAGCTCAGCGATGTTGTCTCTCAAGGCCTTGATCTTTGGAGATGCTGGAGAGACAGCGTTTCTGTATGCTACAGGGGTGCTCGAGCTGAGGTCAGTGTTTGTGGCTGTTTTGTTGTAGGACTCTTCACGGCTCTTCACCTCAGGATCTTTCTTAAACATCACCTTTATTTTAAAGTCCATGAAATTCTTCTGGAATTCATCAAGGCTGGGTTCTGACCCCTGGACCATGACTGTACCATTGTGATACAGGTTTACAGTCAGCTTTATCTCCTTTTCTCCTTCTAGAGTGATTTGTCTACCTTTACTGATGCCACCTTTTCTGCTGCAGTGCATGGCAGTTATGAGGGTGCTGTGCCAGGCTAATGGGTGATCAGTGAAGAAGAGCAGGTTACACCGGACTCTGTTTGGTTCTGATCCACTGTAATCAGACAACAGCATCTCTGGATTCTCTCTAAGGATCATCTCTTTCATCTTCTTCCTATCTTTGTTTGTTAAAACCTCTGCTGGATATATGATCTCCAGCTCCTCTTCAGTTTTGAAAGATGCAACTGCCTTAGACAGGCCCGAGCTGTGATCAACTGTTTTAACTGCCATGGAATGTTAGCTTGGCTAGCAGTTAGCTTGATATTTAGGTTATATGTAATATTTGATGTGATCTTTAAATTTCTTAGAGGTCTTACCTTAAAAATCTTCTGCCTCTTTTGATATTAGTTTAGTTTCCAATAATTTAAGTATCGTTTGAGTCATAAAACATACATTCTCTGGCAAAAATGAAAGTTACAGCAGGAGCTGATATTTTTTGCTGCCAACTGCCATCGGAACTCTCTCTCACACACACACTCTCTCTCACACACACACACACACACTCTCTCTCACACACACACTCTCATTCCTCGAGCTGGAGCAAATACGATGAGAAGAAAAATGTCTCAGCTTCGAGAGTTTAGTTGTTGGCTGTAAAAGGAACATGAGTCTTCATGTACTCCCGGCATAGAGCCCTGTTTTTGAAGGAGGTGTGCCCCAAAACATACAAAAATGTGTGCATGTTTGTGCAAATCATTTTGCACGAGACTGCTTTGTGAATGTGTGTTGATATGAATCCATTTTAAAGTCATAGACACTTTAAGTTTTTAAAAGTGTCACTTTAATATCTCTCTCTCTCTCTCTCTCTCTCTCTCTCTCTCTCTCTCTCTCTCTCTCTCTTTTTTCAAATGAGCTTTATTGGCATGACTGTATACAGTGTACAATGTTGCCAAAGCAGTAATAAACACATTACAAACATAAAAAACAACAACATGTATATACAATAAATGAATAATAATGATAATAATAAACAAATAAAAATAAATACAAATGAAAAGGAAAAACAGAGAGCAATGAGGAAGGGAGGAGAAAAAAAAAAAAAAGAAGTCAATTAAAATATGAGTTTGAATAGAGCTGTAATATGATGAGGGGTCAGTCTCTCGCCCTCATGTGATGACAGGACGACACATACTGCGCTGCCAGCTGAACACACTCGACTTTCTCTCCCATTAGATACGAGAGTTTGTCTAAGTTATTTATGTCCTGGAATTCAGGTAGAATATGAGCTATTTTTGTAAAGTGAGTGCTTCTAATGGTCTCATATTTACTGCAGTGAGTGAGGAAGTGAAGTTCATCCTCCACAACTCCTTCAGTGCAGTGTGAACACAGTCTGTCCTCTCTGGGTCTCCGGTTCTGCCTGTGTCGACCCGTCTCTACAGACAAACTGTGCTCACTCAGACGATACTTTGACAGTAGCTTTCTTTGTCCATAATCTTTAATATGGCTCAAATATGGTGCCAATTTATAATCCGTCTTAATTCTGTGGAAGTAGTTTAATTTATGTACCTGAGTGACTTTGTGCTGCCAATCATGAATGTATTCTTCCTGCGTTATTCTGTCTGTCTGTTTCAGTTTGGCCAATCTGAACTGGATGGATGAATTTAGCTGATATTTTTCTACTAAATAGTGCATAGGGTCACTCTCTGGGTGTCCTGTCCTGTGTGTAAAGACACAGTGATGGTAATTATCTGGAGGTGCGTCTGACAAATGGAACCAGAATTTAGCTGCTCTCTTCTGGATTTCAGTGAGGAGAGGGAACCGGCCCAGTTCTGCTCTACAGCCCAGATTCGGGGCACTTCTGTGAACTCCCAGGATGTTTTTACAGAATTCTAGGTGGAAAATTTCAACAGGGCTTTTGTCCCAAGATTCATAATTTAATTTATATTTGAGGCCCCAGATTTCACAGCCATATAGGAGTATTGGTTTGATGATGCTGTCGAAGACTTTCAGCCACAGTTTAATGGGGGTTGAATTTAAATAATGATTTTCTTATACTATAATATGTCCTACGGGCTTTGTCTGTCAGATCTTTTATTGCCAAATCAAACTGTCCTGAAGCAGAGATTGTAAGACCCAAATAATTATAGTGGTTGACATGATGAAGGATTCTTCCCCGATTGTGAATATATATTTATTGCTCAAAATGCGATTTTTTTTCTGAAAGATCATGACTTTGGATTTCTCCATGTTTAATGGTAAAGCCCAATCTCTGCTATATGTTTCTAAAATGGAGAGGCTTTGATGTAGTCCCTCTTCATTAGGGGACAGCAGCAGCAGGTCAGTCAGCGTAAAGGAGGCATTTGATTTCTCTGCCATCTAAGATCAGTCCAGGGCAAGATGACTTTTGAAGAGTTGTGGCCAGTTCATTAATATAGATATTAAATAGAGTTGGGCTGAGGCTGCAGCCTTGACGAACTCCCTTGGTCTGATTGAAATAATTGGTTCTTTTGTCATTAATCTTCACGCAGCATTTATTTTCAGTGTACATGTCTTTTATGACATCATATGTCTTTCCTCCGATGCCACTCTGGATGAGTTTCAGGAAGAGTCCGTCATGCCAAACACAATCAAAGGCCTTTTTAAAGTCAATGAAGCAGCCGAATATTTTGCCTTGTTTTGTTTGCTGAACATATTTCTGTATAAGTGAGTGGAGTGTGTAGATGTGATTAGTGGTTCTCTGTTTAGGCATGAATCCAATCTGACATGTATTTAGTGTCTTGTGTTCTTGGATGAAGTTCACTAATCTGTTGTTTATAATGCAACAGAAGAGTTTCCCGAGGTTGCTGCTGACTGTAATGCCCCTGTAGTTATTGGGGTTGTACTTGTCCCCTTGTTTGAGGATTGGGGTTATTTGATTTTTCTTACAGTTCTGAGGAAAGTGTCCTGATTTTAATAAGAGATTGAATAATTTCAGAATAGCATCTTTGAGTTTGGGGCAGCTGTGTTTCAGCATCTCATTACATATTCCATCCAAGCCACAAGATTTGTTATTTTTGAGGGATTTCATCCTTTCATTCAGTTCATTTAAAGATATGGGGGCGTCCAAATGGTTTAATTGATCTTTTATTGTGTGTTCCAGATTGTTTAGTTGAGAGGTCAGGTGTTTTTGGCTGGGGTTTGGTTCATTTTGTAAATAGAGGTTTCTGAAATGTTCTGTCCAGAGTTTTGGGTTACAGATGGGAGTGGATTTGACTTTTTTTGATTGATCTAAATGATTCCATAAATCCCAAAAGTAGTTTTCATTGACAGCCTCCTCGATCTTGTTGAGTTTAGCTGTCATATGATCAGCTCTTTTCCTTCTCAGTAGTGACTTGTACATGTTCAGTGTTTGGTGATATGTGGAGCGTGTGTGCTGGTTTGCGGGGTCTCTGTGTTTTTTATTTGATAATGATCGTAATTCCTTTCTTAATGATTGACAATCTTTATCAAACCAATCGGCTTTAATGATTTCTTTCTTTCTCCTGTACATTTGTCTTATTCTCAGGGCTTTGCCGGCTACTGTATGAAATATTTTGGTTAACTGTTCTGTTGCCGAATTGATACTTGTCTTGTCTTGTCTAAATTTGGTGTAGATAAATGTGTCCATCATATTCTGGACATGAATGCTGTGGAGCTCTGCCTCATACCGTGCAGGACTGTCATTTTTCCATATAAATTTGGTGGGGAGGGAATACAATTGAATGTTCTGATCAGAAGATGGCAGATTTGCTGACTTGTTTATACTCATGACTATATGGCTGTGATCTGAGAAGGGAAGCTGTGACATCACCATGAAGTAGTTGATCTTATTGTGGTCTAGATCTGTAATAGCATAGTCCACTGTGCTGCTACCTCGAGGTGAGCAGTAAGTAAATCGACCCAGAGAGTCTCCCCTTGTCCTGCCATTAACTATATATATAACCCCAGACTTTTACAGAGCTGCAGGATGTGTTTCCCATGTCTGTTTATCGTGCTGTCATAGTTCTGACGGGCTTTAGTACAGAGTTGATTCTGCTGTATATGTGCACTATTAATATATTTATCGCCAGCTGAACTAATGTAGTCTGGTTCCTTTCCGGTTCTTGCATTCAGATCCCCCATTACCAGCACAGAGCCCAGAGACTGAAACTGAACGATCTCTGACTGTAGTGTGGGTAAGGTGTCCTCATTATAATAGGGGGACTCGTATGGGGGGATATACACTGCACATAGATACATATCCTCATCTGAACAAATGACTTCCTTATTCATTTTCATCCAGATATGTGTTTTCCCTTTTTTTACAGGTTGAATATAGTGGGAAAGATGCTCTTTAAACCAAACTATAATTCCTCCTGAATCTCTTCCATTCTTAACATGAGGGGTTTTGATTGAAGGTATAAATAACTCTCTGTAGTTTAAAGGGGTGTAAGTTTGAGACTCTAAACGACTCCATGTCTCAAGTAATATAATTATATCTGAACTATATACAATATTTAATAAATCAGGGTTAGTGCTTTTCTCTCCAAAAGATGAAGAGATCATCCCTGAATGTTGTAGCATGTTATTTTAAATGACGACATTGAGAAATTTTCTATTTACCAGAAAGAATAATATATGATTTTACAACCCAATAGTGTTTTGTAAATCAATTAAAATCAATTAAAATGCATCACAAAATAATAATAATAACAGTAATAATAAAGGATTAAAGAATATGCTTGACTAAACTCACATTGTGGGTAATTAAGTTAATAGATTATCACATATAATTTTCAGCATGTTTTTGATCTGGCTGAGGTCACTGGTGTCTGAACTACCTCTACCAGCCACAACAGCAGCGTAGCTGTCCGACTGTCTGCCGGGATGCCGTGTGACCCTCTCCTCTCTGACAGGACGTGTTATCTGGGGGCTCCTCAGAGCCGCGTCCTTGATGGATTTTGCAAACAGTCTCATGCCATCTCGATGAATGTGGAGATGGTCATATAGGTGCGCATGAGTGATGCGCTGATGGTTTGCTATATGAACATTTGGCATGAGTGCACACACATCAGTTATCTCTGCATTAATTGCATTGATGATGTTTTGTGGGACATCTCTGCGAGGCAGAAGTGTAGAGATGATGACTCTGGCACTAGGGTAGATCCCTCTAGCTGATTTCACCACGTTGATGAGAGCTTTGGCGACGTCCACTCTCCTGGTGCTGAGGTCGTTTGTCCCAGTGTGCAGTATAATGTGTGAGGGGCTCCAATTCTCCTTCTCTCAGCAGTTTCAAAGCAGAGTGAGAGGTGGGACACCAGAGTTTCCTCACAGTTCTCCCTGGAAACAGTCGTCTCTGGTCGAGGTGGTTGCCGTTGGAGTCACAGAGGATGATGATGTGTTGTCTCTTCTCTTCTCTGTTGCTGCTGATAGATGTTGTGGTCTGAGGAGATCTCTGTCTGGTGCTGATGTCTTTTCTCTTGGAGTTCTGAGAAGCTTGAGAGACCTGAGAAACTTGCGTGGATGCAGGGGATGGGATGGTGTGTGTTTGTGTGTTGACACACTGCTGATGTTGTGTTTGTGATGTGTTCAGGAGGAGAGGTGTTGAGTGACTCTGTTTGTGATATGTTCAGGGTTTATGTGTAGCTGTTGTCTCATCTCCTCCAGTTGTTTCTCCAGCATATTGCTGTGTTGATCTCTCTTGATCAGCTCCTCTCTCACCCTCATCAGCTCCTCTCGCAGCTCCTGATTGTTCTTCTCCAGCTGTCTGACAGCAGAGAAGAGCTGCTGAAGTTGTTGTGTGCTGAGGTGGCTGGTCTGGTTTTTGAGCTGGCAGAGGCTGTTGGTAGTTTCCTCTTTAAACAGGAAGTAGTCCTGCTCCAGCTCAGCGATGTTGTCTCTCAAGGCCTTGATCTTTGGAGATGCTGGAGAGACAGTGTTTCTGTATGCTACAGGGGTGCTCGAGCTGAGGTCAGTGTTTGTGGCTGTTTTGTTGTAGGACTCTTCACGGCTCTTCACCTCAGGATCTTTCTTAAACATCACCTTTATTTTAAAGTCCATGAAATTCTTCTGGAATTCATCAAGGCTGGGTTCTGACCCCTGGACCATGACTGTACCATTGTGATACAGGTTTACAGTCAGCTTTATCTCCTTTTCTCCTTCTAGAGTGATTTGTCTACCTTTACTGATGCCACCTTTTCTGCTGCAGTGCATGGCAGTTATGAGGGTGCTGTGCCAGGCTAATGGGTGATCAGTGAAGAAGAGCAGGTTACACCGGACTCTGTTTGGTTCTGATCCACTGTAATCAGACAACAGCATCTCTGGATTCTCTCTAAGGATCATCTCTTTCATCTTCTTCCTATCTTTGTTTGTTAAAACCTCTGCTGGATATATGATCTCCAGCTCCTCTTCAGTTTTGAAAGATGCAACTGCCTTAGACAGGCCCGAGCTGTGATCAACTGTTTTAACTGCCATGGAATGTTAGCTTGGCTAGCAGTTAGCTTGATATTTAGGTTATATGTAATATTTGATGTGATCTTTAAATTTCTTAGAGGTCTTACCTTAAAAATCTTCTGCCTCTTTTGATATTAGTTTAGTTTCCAATAATTTAAGTATCGTTTGAGTCATAAAACATACATTTTCTGGCAAAAATGAAAGTTACAGCAGGAGCTGATATTTTTTGCTGCCAACTGCCATCGGAACTCTCTCTCACACACACACTCTCTCTCTCTCACACACACACACACACACACACACACACACACACACACACACACACACACACACACACACACACACTCTCTCACACACTCTCTCACACACACACACACACACACTCTCTCTCTCACACACACACACACACTCTCTCATTCCTCGAGCTGGAGCAAATACGATGAGAAGAAAAATGTCTCAGCTTCGAGAGTTTAGTTGTTGGCTGTAAAAGGAACATGAGTCTTCATGTACTCCCGGCATAGAGCCCTGTTTTTGAAGGAGGTGTGCCCCAAAACATACAAAAATGTGTGCATGTTTGTGCAAATCATTTTGCACGAGACTGCTTTGTGAATGTGTGTTGATATGAATCGGGATCTTCAAGAATGTGATTCTCGAGCATGGATCAGTTCCGGCTGGTCATGTCCCACCTTTACGACCTGAAGATGCAGTATCGCACTTTATATTTTGTGAATATTTGCAAATCTCCTTCCGAATGTGCTTGATAGCTGAATCGACGGCAGATGTGCCAAGTTACCATTGTGGCTGAATTCCGTCATTTACGCTGTCGATCATATTGGTTCTGATTAGTTGTTGCTGTAGTGGTCTGACTACGATGAGTGAATGATTTGTGAAGACATGCCAATGAATTTCTGCTCTTTGATGATGCCTGAATGATAATAAAACTGAAGTATGCCATGAGATGGGAATTACTCGCTGTATGACCTGATCATAGCAAAATGCCTTACGCTGGTGGTAGATAATCTGATGAATAGGGGAAGCGGTGCGGAGCCTACCGCTAGGTGTCAGAGGCCCGCCGCAACAGTGGTGCTAGCGATGAGAACATGGAAGTACGTAGTCTGGAGTAAGAAAATGCTGCGTTTTACGGATCGCGTAAATGCGCCCTTGGAGGCGCTCTGGGAACCTCATCGAATGTTGTACTGAACGAAGTAAATTCTTTCACAAGACTTGGTGAAGGCTATATTAACCCGTTGATATGTATGTGTTTGCACTCGGGAGTGACGTCACTCTGCTTACATTTAATATATTTGCATTCTGATATATGCATGCATGGATATGCGATTAATGTTAACAGATTATACGTCTTTTCGAAGGTCTAAGTGTTCGACGTTGATATCCGATCTCTGTTGCATGATAGCAATTTGTTTATTTGTGCCGGAAGTGCGGATGACAACATGCAATATCAAAAACAGGACTTCATACCCTATTATGAAATAGCGATCGCCAGATGAATCCAGTTCAGCCTGCTTTGGTCAATTGTCCGTGACAGAGTTCATTCCGAGTCAGAGTTCATATAACGTCCAGTAGCAAATTTGTACGTAATTATAAATCTTGACATGTTTACTTGAGATATCGCCTGGAAGAATTACACTTCATCATCGTTTTTCGACAGACTAAGCAATCTGAGCAGCATTCCTGTTGTAAAACTGTATATTATCTTATATATGAAGTCTTCTAAACAGAATGAGCCCATCTCAAAGTCCAAAACTTTTTTTTTTTGAGATTGTAGTTTTTTGCTTTAAAATAACAACATATATTAATTCTGAAGTGAAGCCCAAAGTGTCTTCTTTCAAATGATACTACAACTGTGTCCATACTCCAGGGGAGCCAGTAGATACAGCCATTTAAATTGGGTATGTAATTTGCATTTTGTGGTTTGTGCTCGGGAAGGGGGGCACAACAGGTGACACGGTGATGTCATGCTCCCTCGGAATGCTCACATCGTGGGCTCGGTCTTCCTAGTGAGTAGGGCATAGGGATGATGAATTGGATTGGAACGCACCCGTTACGTGATTTGGGCGAAGGCGGCCGCAAAATGGGGGAATCTTACTGAATGAAGTAATGAGAGCCCGTATGATAAGCGTTGACTGTACATGATGATATGCCTGATTAATTATCATAATTCCCCGACGGGGAACGCTCGGGCATGCAGACCGTGAATGACAAGTGAATGAACCTTGACCGAGTTGCCCTCATGAGATTACCATTGTTGCCAACTTAGCGACTTTGTCGCTATTTTTAGCGACTTTTCAGACCCCTTTAGCGACATTTTTTCAAAAAAGCGACTAGCGACAAATCTAGCGACTTTTTGGACAAACCTTAGCAACTTTCCAAATTCCAAATATCGCCAGTACTGCAAGCGTGAGGTCTTCCCCGCGGCGTCTGCTCTGTTCAGTGAGCGGATGAGAGGAGCAGCACATTCCGTTGACTGCACGCCAGCGGACATAGACATGAATGAGCTGCGCATGTGCACGCTGTGTTAGCAGGAACCAATCAGTGATCACATAGCAGCTGCCTTCTCCTTTGTTTTAATTCAAAACATTTAATTTCACCGTTTTTTCTTGGCATGCGCTTATATTCACTACTAATCAGAGTTTTAATTCATTCCGGTTCGGTTTCTGAACTCTCCAACTTCAGATCCTATATTTACAGACTCTATACATTTTACTTATCCAAACACAACAATAAACCTTCTTCAAACTCATAAACATGTAACGTTAGCTAAGTTCCGTTCCGTTGTCTAACAGAAAATATGTAATTGAGAACCGTTTTACTGGACATTCGGCTATATACTTATATAAAAACAGTATGAGCACGGTTTAGGGGAGATAACCGTTATTATAAACTGAAGTAGGCTACAGTACCGACAAATTAGGCAGAATGCAAATACGACGCGATGACGTCATTAATATGGTAATGACGCATGACGTCATCTGGCGACATTTAGCTACTTTTCGAGCAGGCTTTAGCTACTTTCCGTTGAAAATAGTTGGCAACACTGGAGATTACGCGATTGCCTGCTCATACTATAAGAGTGAATGCACTGTTGACATGAAATACTGGCTTTTGATATTGATGCGAATGCGTTATGATGAACAGGCAGCGTTGCAACTTTGTGATGAACAGGTAGCATGGCAACGGAAGGTCTAGACCCATGACTAGATCTGAATGCATTTGATGGATATGAAAATGACTTAGCTTATTTCTGATGGAAGCCGACTGCTGCCTGAGCCGATGATTTTGCAGGATTCGTGGGGTGCGCGCTCCTTCCGCGCCGGGTCGTACAATGCGATTGAGAGAGATCTCCTGAGTGAATGAGATATGGGTGAAGATCCGGGTTTGCTGGTTGTTTACTCCCCATGGGTTTGATGTTGGCAGGAGTTGAGATGAAGTGACGACGTCGTTGGAAAGGGAAGGCGGGCCTCCAGAGATGTGCTGTGGCCTGGAGAAGTTGAAGCGCGTCTAGTTGCAGTGTTAGCACACGGAAATAGCAATGTGATAGATTGTGAGCGGACTTATAAAGCATTGGCTTATGTGCGATTGGCTAGGAGTTACCCAGCTAATGATGTGATGATGTACACCTGCCGGTCTTCCCACTAGAACTACGCTCCACTTCCATTTCCTTTCAAATATAGGCTATAAAACGGATTATTCAGGATTATAATTTTTTTTTTTTTTTTTTATATGTTTGATATCTTACAGATCCCTGCATTTCATTTGATATTCATATTAATTTGTTGAATTTTTAGACACTTTGTTTGGCAATTTGACCTCTTGATGAGGACAGGTTAAGTTACATCTGCTTCCTGGTAAATAGCATGCATTTTTTAAATTATAATTATAGTTTTTAAAAATATATACCGTAAGAAATAATTGGCCTGAGTATACACATTTCCATACGATTTAAATGTTTCAATATTTTTTATTATTAAGAATTTCTTGATTTTTAACATGCAGAGGACTTTTGTATGTAGGACATGTTTTTTCCATTATCTCAAGAATTATTGAGGTGTACGTCTTTTGTAAAACATTAAGAAACAAATAATCATGTTTTAGAATTTGTTTAAAGAAGATTTATCTAAAGAAGATGCCATTAACCGTATTTAAATACAACATAATCTTTATTACTTAGTTACTAATATATGTTGGATTTTTCTTTTATACCACCAAACCCATCTAAATCTGTGTATGACAAGTTCTGTCAATAACTGCCCATAAGCACTTTACTTGAACGAGAGGATCCATCTCCAGTCTTTGGCTTTTAATGCCTGTGGCTTAAATGTTTCTATTTTATATTTCTATTATCTATTATTACCTTGTTTATTCGCTTTTAGATAGTCCACATATGGGAGCGTAAATTAGGCAGTATCTATCCGAATCGTTAATCGAGAGTGTCACGTTAGGCCTTCGAGAAGAGAATATCATTGCGAGACAGTTGTAAGAGAGCGGAATGCCTTAGCTACAACATAACTGCGTGTGCAGAAATGTGTGGCAGAGAGCCGGGGAATTGGCATTTTATAATAGCCTACACAATTAATCAGTGAATTGTGCTAGACGGTAAAAGCAGTTGGCAAGGTTATGGGCACACAGGTCAATAATGGCTACACTAGTTTTTCCTCCAGTCATTTTAATTTTATATACTTAGAGCAGGGTCTGAAATTAACAAGTGTTCTGTTATCTAACATTATCCCAAATGTGAATTCTTCTAGTTTTGTTTTTCAGAATCAGGGTTCTGTTTTTTAAAGTTGTTTTACAGAAACAGGTCCAGAGTGGGATTCATTTTCAGCCCCAGAATTATAAACCCCATGATTCCACCGGGGTGAGGCGGGGTTGGAGGCGGAACGCTGTCAGTGAGCGGAATGTGTGTTTTAACCACTGATCTATATATATAGATCAGTGGTTTTAACACACCTTGCCACCCTTCTGGGCATGCCCCTGCCCAGATTTGCATGACTTCCTTTCTTCTGCAGAACACAAATGAAAATGTTTAGAAATATATATTAGCTCTGTTGATCTTTTCAGTGCAAGTGAATGAGAAGCAGTGAGAAACAGATCAATATTTAAGTCCTTTTTACTTTAAATCTCCACTTAACCTTTTCTAAGGCCTCTTCTTTCCGAAGAGTTATTTTTGTTGATTTGCATTCTTCGTGTATATCACCACCTACTGGGCAGAAAGGAGAATTTATAGAAAAAAAGTATTAAATGATGATCTATCTCTCACCACACTTCATATTACTTTTGAAGACATGGATTTAACCACTAGAGTCATGTGGATAAATCTTATGCTGCCTTTATGTAATTTTTGGTGCTTTATATTTCTGGCCACCATTCACTTGCATTGAATGGACCAGTAAAACTGAGATATTCTTGAAAAAAAAAATCTTAATATGTGTTCTGCAGATCAAAGAAATAATATATATGTGGGATGGCATGAGGGTGAGAAATTATGAGAGAATCTTTTATTTTTTGGTGAACTATCCCAAAAAATTAAGTTTATTTGAAATACCTAGGCAAATAATAACACAATAGAACTGTTACTGTACATAAATATTTCAATATGTACAGACTCACAATTCAAATTTTCAGTGGTTTGTATTTTAGATAATTAATATAGCAACAGATCCAATTAAAATATGTGCCGCAATGAAATGCGCAGGAAACAATGAAGGTTGAGTGATTGTCTTTACCTTTTCACATGCCATTTAATAAAAGTAACATTTACCAACAATAAAGAGTTTAAAAAAAGATAAAAAAGACTAAACATAACAAATTTGTACTTTTCTTTTACTTGGAATGTAAATGTTATGGACAGCGGCAATGTTGATACTGTCTCTTTAAAATAGTTTTTGCGTATAATACAATATTGATGGCAATCTGCACAGTTTGTGGCTATCGCTGAGTTTAATCTTTTGAGAGCTGTAAAGTCCCATATTTTTCATACCGTGTCGTGCTGTTGCATCTGTATTATTTACTTTAAGTATTTTCCGAGATTAACTGATTGAGATTGTGAGACTACAGTTAGTATTAAACTTGAGATGATGGTGTACCTGAAGCACATTCATCCATTCAACTAATAGTATCTGTTCTCACTGGATCTTCCGTGAATCTTCCCTCGCTGTCAAGTGAAGCATCCGTGATTGTGCAATAGCCAGTGTTTTGTCTCTCAAAGCCCACTGTTTGGGTGCGAGATGATAAAATACTGTAGAGACTGCATTTGCTATAATAAGGAACGCAATTCTGATTCCTTAAATGCCGGATGATTCGGACGGTCGGCAACTGTTATGCGACACAAGGTAAAAGTTTATTAATAAAAAATAAAAACATTTACCGGCTCACCAGGAATTCTCCCAATCCCCCCCCATTAGCCACTCTGACCCTGCTTCTAAAGAAATGAATTAATTTGTAAACATATATATAAAATAATGACCACTCACATGAGATGAGGACTCTCAAATCAATAACCTTATAAAAGCTATTTCATACTACATGCAACGGGGGCACCCTCATGGGGGCTGCCATTTTAGATTCACATGACCAGCTGAATAATACTTGCTTAATCTCAGTAACTGTCTTGTTGTTATTGGACACTTTCACTCTTGGATTGAATGATGTTGCATCCACACCACTTGTTGTAACTGTAAGTCCAAGATGACACTAACAAAAAGTTACTGAGTGCAACTTTAACATTGATTTTGTTTAGCTTTTTTTTGTTTTTGTAACAAATATTGTTTTGATATTCCATTATTATCTAGTTATGGGTTTAGTAGTGACCATTTCAATTATTTGATCCAATTGAGGGGAGATCAGGATCAGTTTGATATATGGGTTGTTTTTAACATGTGTGGAACTTCCTAGGTGTGGGCAACCTTCAAGTAAATCCTTTATTTAAGAAAACACACACACACACACACACAAACAACAAACAGATGAACAACAGGTACATGACAGGGCTGTAATTCCAGAGATTTTCATAGATATTTATATTAGTTTTCAAAACAATAGTGACTGGTTTTCCAATGGCTGATTCTTAAAATATTACATTTGGTCCACCACAGTCTTGGAATATGTGGATGAAAATATATAAACAGGCAGCAGCAGAAGCAAAATAAATAAATAAGAATAATAACTATAAATAAATAATAACTTAGCTGGGTTATCTTAAAACAATTTTTTTTATTTATATTTATCAAAGATTATCAGAGATTCAACAACCTCAGCCTCCCTATATCTCTGGTCCATTTAAAGTAAAATGCCTCTATAAAAATGCCCCCTAAAATAAATGATGACCTATAAAACATCTATTTCTTACACTGGTAGAGAAGCACACACACATCACTGTAGTTCAGTGTGAATAGGCTACTAGCACCAGCTGATGGACAGCAGCTCAGAGTCCACTTGCGCTCGAGCATGAATATTAGAAAATGACCCCCGATTACTCTTTGGCTTCCATTTAAAGAATGCATAGTATGCCTACAGTTAATAAGTGGGCATGAATTAATGCTGAATTAATGCTTGGTGGCACAGTTGGCATACTGGGATTAAGCATGGAGATGGGTTGGAGGCAGCTGAGGAAGAATTCAATGAGTCGGTGCAATAGAAGAAGGATTGGGAGCAAAAGATTACAACAGAGAGAAAATAAATTTGTGATGGAAATGGGTAGGGCCTACTCTGGAGTGAAATGTAGGGAGAGCAAGAGAACAGAAATTAAGGATTGTGAGACTACTGCTGCCTGTAAAACATAGATCTGTGGATTGAGAATGCCACCTCCTCTGAGAGGGCACACATGATGAGGACACACACACACACACACACACACACACACACACACCGAGATAAATGTCACAAGAGATAATTTCAGTGCAATTCCAAGTGGCTGTGTAACATCCTCGAGCGACAAACTGAGAGATAGATAAGAAAAAAAAGAAGTTCAAACTGTTTTGTCCGTTGTTAAAAAATTATTTTAGATGCCTCTAAGTCAATGCTTGGATCACTAAAATGGACTTTAATTTGTTTACAGTCTTTGGTTACGGAAACTTATGGAGTCAATTCCATGCCACATATATTTTCAAACATATAAATTATTGCAAAATAAAATAAAGTTTTGCAAAAGAAAAAAGTATTGAGCAAAATAATCAAAGGCATCGGATTGTTCATTATGTAATAATCTATGTTTTCTTTTTGTATCTGTCCCTATTCAAATAAACAACAAATAAATAAATTTGTTTTGCTTTTGCACAGTTAACTTTGTAAGTGATGTTGTTTTATTGTTTGTAGATCGTTTCCTGGGATGCTTATTTGTTACGATCGTTTAACTTTTTATTTGTAATCTATTTATTGTCTCCTTTAACAGTGATAATGTAAAATCTATTGATTTATATATTTTTAAATATGGAGTTTAAATTTTTTTAGAAGACAACATACTATGGTATAGACAATTATAATCTATAAAATAAACATAAGAATCAATCAATAGTCCAATCAATTGAGAGAGAAAAAAAACTGCAGATGCTGGCTATTTCAGACGCATTAGCGAGTATGGCTAATAAATCCACCGCTTTAACTGATCTCTAACTTCTTTATCTGAAGCAAACGCTGTTAAAACACATGTAATGCTAATTAAATAAAAGGAAACAATAAACTTTACATACCTGAGATCCACCTGCATGCCTCTGCTCGGCCATGATGTTTGATCCGTGTATCAAGCTAATGACGTAACTTCCAGGGAGGCATCACTGAGCCTGTTGTACACGCCCCAATCCCCTGACTCCACCCCCAAGTCAAAACAGTGCCATAAAGTGAAACGCACAGAAAAGTGAAGCATAAAGGCAAAACGGTATCATGAGCTCGAAATGCAGATTAAAAGGAGCGTTGCAAAATAATTAGTAGGCATTGCAAAGAAAAAGATGTGTGGCAAAATCATTGCTGCCTAAAAATCTGTTGCAGAGATAAAAAAAAAGGATAAAAGTTATTTAGTTTTTTTTACAACAGTGATTGATTTTTGCAATTAATTATATCTTGGTTTTTGCTATATTTTATTTATATTTTGCAATTCTTTATTTTTGTTTGCAAAACTTTCTTTTTTTTCTAGATACTTTATTTTACTTTTGTGATACTTCATTTTTTTTTTTTTTTTTTTGCGTAATACTTTTTTCTTTTGCAAAACTTTATTTTCTTTTGCAATACTTTATATTTTTGCAAATATATGTGGCATGGATTTGACTCCATAGGTAAAGCACGTGATCTCCAGCGCTGCACTTCCTCAAGTCGTGAACGTAAATTCAAAGCCAGTTAAACTGAATTCAGTGCAGGTCAGCGTCCGCTGAGTCATATTTCTTGTCTGTGAGCGGTCGGATGATTTCTCTTCTGTTCCGGGTGCTTTAGGTTGGGGTAAGACACTGAGACCCACTGTTTGACTGTGAACCATGTCAAAAGTTAATAATGCATGAAACTGGATGCTACTGTAGATATTGTGCAGCAGACCACCATTGCACTTATTTTAGTGAGTAAAGTGACATATGGTGTAAGTTCTCCACTGTCTTTATACATTTCTATGGCCAAAACAAGTTGATGGATACAACTTTCTCTGTTTTTCTTAATTTCTGTTATCTTCTCTTTTCAGTGTGTACAATGAACTCCCTTAAACAGATAATGTGTACTCTTGGCCTGCTTCTCTGTTCAGCTGATGCAGACAATGACAGAAAACCTAATTTTGTCTTTATGATGGTGGATGATTTAGGAATTGGTGACCTTGGATGCTACGGAAACACAACCCTCGGGTTCATATATATAATTTTGTTAATTTATTTTATTTTGAGTTGTTTTAGGAAATTCACACTAGCTAACTTGTTGAAAGGGTTATGTGAATATTGCTAAATATTCTCATGTAGTAAGCTTGGTATTTTTTCTATATACAATAAAGCCACAAGTGTAAAATAAGTATAGAATATAATTAAACTAAATATAGCTGTTTATGTATAATTTAAGATTAGCAGATTTACCATGAATGAGATTGGCGAGATTGTACAGTTCTCAAAGTTATTTCAAAGTTTGAAAATATTAGACATCTCTCGCACAGGCAGACCCGCTGGCATCTCTCTTAATTAAACTGTATTTGATTGTGGTTTTCTTTGCCTGCAGGACGCCTAACATTGACAGGCTTGCCTTGGAAGGGGTTAAACTGACCCAACACATAGCTGCTGCCACACTCTGCACTCCCAGCAGGGCGGCTTTTCTCACAGGAAGATACCCCATCCGATCAGGTCAGGACGTTAGCTCCCGCATCTGGAAAGAATATGAATAAAAGTGATTGTGTTCATATTTCTACTGAAATAAGTCAAATGTGCTGTGTTTAAAGCAATGCTGAGACTTTTGTTTGAAAGCACCATTTTGTATATCAGAGATTAAAACAGTACAGTAAGATTCATTGGTGTCATATTATTCACATTATGCAGCAAATGTTGAATGAATGAACACAATCCAATTAGAGCTGTACCTGTCTTAATTAGTTTGTCTTTATATTAACATTGGTATATATTTATTGTGTATGTACAATGGTTCTTTTATTTGCATTTCCTGTTGAGGGTGTAGGTATGGCTGGACATGGGCATTTGGGAGTGTATCTCTTTACTGCATCGTCAGGGGGTCTTCCACGTGAAGAAATCACCTTTGCCAGGGTTGCCAAAGAGAAAGGCTATGCCACCTCTATAATCGGTAAGCTGAGCATTTCTAACATCCAAAGAGTTATTACTGTAGTATAAATTGCTACGGGAGTGATTTCTTTCAAATCTAACTGTAAGTGATTTTCGCCACAATTCTAGATTCATCTGACAATCTGTTACATTAATATTTCTTCTTCTTCAATTATTCTAGCAGCCTGGTAGCTCATAAACAAAACTTTGTGGACCTGTTAAGTAAAGGATAATGTACAGTCAGTTGTTTGTTACCACACAATAAACCCTGACAAGGAGTCTTGTATCACCCTAAAGGGTTTATTTTGCTCTAACAACCATCTGACTGTACATTATCCCACTTATTACATGGCTGCTAACCAAATAAATACATGGACTTAAAATATTGATTTGCCTTGAAATGATGTAGTTTGAGAAGAAATAAATCGGTAAACAGCTGGAATCAACCTTTGGTTTGATTTGGAATGGTGTTTATTTTGTGAAAATGACCGTCTGACTCCTCAATAATCAGCCTATTACAAGACTACTTCTCAAATAAATAAATATATAAATGGACATGAAATATTGATTTGCACTGAAATTATGTAATTATGTGAGAATGAAATTGCGGAACAGCTGAAATTCACCTTCTGTTGGCGTCAGAGTTCTGTTGGTGTTTAATTTGTAAAAATAACCATCTGACTCCTCAATATTCAGCCTATTACAGGACTGACTACTTACCAAATAAATAAGTAAATGCACATAAAACATAGATCTGAGTTTAAATTATTTAATTCGCTTGCTTGTAGAGATTGCACAGTGAGACGAAAAGCAGGAGAAATGGCTCACAAAACCCGGATGGGCGGTCTGATACATTTAAATCCCCGGATGTGCGGTAGTTACAAAGCAATTTCTGACTGCTAGATGATGCCATTGACCAATCGGAATTGAGTATTCCAGGGAACCCTGTAATAAACCTGATTGAACTTTGCACCCCTGATTATCAATGTTGCCTATTGCAGTTAGCTAATCAGAAGGATTTTCAGGACTACTTACCAAATAAATAAGTAAATGCACAAAAAACATAGATCTGAGTTTAAATTATTTAATTCACTTGCTTGTAGAGATTGCATAGTGAGCCGAGAAGCAGGAGAAATGGCTCACACCCCTGATTATCAATGTTGCCTATTGCAGTTAGCTAATCAGAAGGATTTTCTGCCAGGTCTTGTACTTTTTGTGTGCAATATGCATCAGGCAGGTCATGAAAGGTCTGTGGGCATTCCAAATGAATGTTTTATCTAATCCCATTTGGGATATTAGTGGGATCTGACCCACTGTCAAAGCCTACATGACAAGCCGAACTTGCTGCAAGATAGACCATGACGCGTTCTTGCTTTCAAAAACAGCTGGATGGAGCTCAACAGAAAGCAAGGGTATCGAGACACTATTTTAAAGTTGAACTACTTTTATCATTTGACACAGCGTCTTAAAAATCCGAAGAGGTAACGCAACAGCCAAAGATGAATAAAAAAAACTTGCATATATGTGATTTTCTATAAGTTTGAGTCCACTTCTGAAAATGTTTCTATTTAGCATTTTTCTATTTTAATTGTTTATTTTTCATTACAAATGATATTGTTTTGCGAAACTTGCATGTGAAAAATCTTGCATGTGAATTTGAACAGAGAAAGTGTTTTAATGAAAGAAAATCTTTTCTTTTGTACAAAATGAGTTAACACAGTTAATGTCACAAATTTGCTTATTTGATTACTGATCACGAAATTGTGTGGAATCTTAAATATTTCTTATATTATGTCATAAACTTTTCAAAATCACAAGAAAAATCATCAAGTTTTTCGCACCTGCAATCCAATCTACATCTTGATGTAATCCTTCCTCAAATCAAATCAAATCAAATCACTTTATTGTCACACTACCATGTACACAAGTGCAACAGTAGGTGAAATTCTTGTGTGCAGTTCCGAGCAACATAGCAGTCATGACAGTGACGAGACATATACCAATTACAATAAACAACATACTTACACAACACAATTTACATATCAAATGTACACATAATTATACAACACGATAATTATATACAATACACACAATATAGAATACACAATATACAATACAATAAGTAAGGAGTATATATGTATATATATATATATATATATATATATATATATATATATATATATATATATATATATATATATATATGAAGTAGTATATTGAGGAGAATATGTTGACAGTCCAGTGTGAGATTATAGCTGAATAAAGTGCAGTGCTAATTATTGATCCTGATAGATCAAGTGTTCAACAGTCTGATTGCTTGGGGGAAAAAGCTATCATGTAGTCGGCTGGTGCGGGTCCTGATGCTGCGATACCACCTGCCTGATGGTAGCAGTGAGAACAGACCATGACTCGGGTGGCTGGAGTCTCTGATCCTCCGAGCTTTTTTCACACACCGCCTGGTATATATGTCCTGGAGGGAGGGAAGCTCACCTTCGATGATGTTCCTGGCAGTTCGCACCACCCTTTGCAGGGCTTTGCAGTTGTGCGCGGTGCTATTGCCGTACCAGGCGGTGATGCAGCCAGTCAGGATGCTCTCTACAGTGCTGGTGTAGAACCTTGTGAGGATGTGGTGGTTCATTCCAAACTTCCTCAGCTGTCTCAGGAAGAAGAGGCGCTGGTGAGCCTTCTTCACAACGGCCTCAGTGTGGACGGACCATGTGAGTTCCTCAGTAATGTGGACACCGAGGAACTTGAAGCTGCTGACTCTCTCCACCGGTGCTCCATTGATGGTGATGGGGCTGTGTTCTCTGTCTTTCTTCCTGAAGTCCACAACAAGCTCCTTGGTTTTACTGACGTTGAGGGAGAGGTTGTGCTCTTGACACCAGCGTGTCAGAGTGTGCACCTCCTCTCTGTAGGCTCTTTCATCATTGTCAGTGATCAGACCTACCACCGTCGTATCATCAGCAAACTTAATGATGGCATTGGAGCTATGTGTTGCCACACAGTCATGTGTGTACAGGGAATACAGGAGTGGGCTGAGAACACAGCCCTGCGGGGCTCCAGTGTTGAGGGTCAGTGATGAGGAGGTGTTGCTGCCCATTCTAACCACCTGACATCTGCCTGACAGGAAATCCAGGATCCTGCAGCATGTTTTTATCAGCTGAATGGGAGGATAAACACTTAAAATGTGACGAGACTCATGCAAATTTCTAAAACCTTATTTCCTGGTTTAATCTATTTTTTCAACCCCATGATATGAGTTTATGTTTTCTCTTTTAAGCTATTAATGTAATTTGAATGTGACCATGGTTTAAGGACAATACCTGTATGCTGGGTTGGAAATCTCAAGGATTAATAGTGGTGTTTTCCTTATTACATGGTGTGTTGTTCTGAAAGCAGAAACAAACATATGAAACACGGAATGTAGGCTGTCATCCACGCAGCCTGACCAAAGCAAAGCGGGTGCGTTTACGCGCATGATTAACGAAAGTGAAGCACTGCCTGCTCAGGATGCACAAATGGCTTGCACGAGTCTGTTGGGTACACTGCAGTCTCATCACCTTTTAACTTTTGTTTAGCCTCCCATTCAGCTCATGAAAACACACTGGGTGATCATGAAGAATGAATACATCAAGATGTATTTTGGAATGCAGATGCAGAATTTCATATGCATAAAATAGTGTACTCCTCTCTCGCCACTGGCGTGCCAGTGATTACCCCTGCCATAGGTTGCCGACCCTTGACATAGACAATAAAAAATTCATAGACAGAATACAAGAACACACCCTGTGTATACGTCCCCTAAGTTCTTCCTTAAACAGAGTGACAAACTCGATTGAAAAATGGATTGCTGTGGACGTTAGGCCAGTGATGATTTTCAATGATATGGAAATAAAACAAACAATAGATTGACTTCTTAAGCCAATTTTTGTAATGTCTATTTAGTGTTTTACTGGTCTGCCAGAATAATGTCTTTGAATTATCTTCATTTGGAGTCTTTTCTCAGCAAATATTGATATATGTGATTAATTAATCAACATATCATGAAATTAGTTTGAAAAAACGTTTGTTCCATTGACAGCTCTAATATTTCTTTATACATTTATATGTGTGTGTAATCTGGGTGTCACTTTTCATCCGTTACTGCCTCTAAATCTTGTAACTATTTTAACAGTCATGGCTAATGCATTTAACACTGTAAGATACCGAACAAATGTTAAAAAGAAAATCATGCACCTTTAATGCTTTTGCTTTGTTTGTGGTTGGCAATTATACCAGTCATCAATTACTGATTTTTATTACAAACATTTGTAGGAAAATGGCACCTGGGTCTCAACTGTGAAGATAATGCCGACCACTGTCACCATCCGACCGCACACGGCTTTGACCACTTTTATGGTAGCATTATGACTAACCTTCGAGACTGCCAGACTGAACATGGCTCTGTCTTCCATGGCGTCCATGCTCACATCCCCTACAAGGCCCTTAGTTTTGGTCCAATCACCCTGGCTTTGCTCCATATTTTAGGGGTGATAACAGTGCCCAGGAAAGTAGTTTTTGGACTTCTGGCCCTGGTAGGGTTTGTGGTGAGTATCTTTTGGCTAATGTTGTACACATTCGCCAATTTAAATTGCTTTCTCATGAGAGGAGACGAGATTGTGGAGCAACCATTTGCATCCGAGAACCTCACACAGAAGATGACCAATGAGGCGATAGAGTTTCTGGAAAGGTATGTGTCCACTTTTCTTATTTTTGTTAAGGTGCAAAAAGCTTTTATGGTCACTGTATCTCATTGCAATTTCTGCTCAACAAATTCAGTGAATTAACTGATTTCACTGGAAATTGTTAGTCCATTACTTGAAATGTCTATGTTGAAATTGAAGGTTAAATTAGCATGTAACTTTTTCTTAGTTATAATATTTTCTCCTATCCAAACATAATATGCAGAGACAAATATTAGTAAGACATTCATAGGTAAAATTTCTCTAAAATTGTAAGCACTGTGTCTCTATAGCGCTATGAAAATCCTTGGTTTGTTTTATTGTTTTACATTACACAAAACTCGACCAATGGTGTGAGTTAGGGGTGGGACTTATCTCTTTGTTTTACCAACAGCTGATAGGGCGCATATTCAGAAAGCCGTTTTGAAAACAAAGTATGCTTTTGCAATTCCATTTGGTGGTGCAGAAATAACATATTTCAGCTTTAAGCCACTGAATTCTAATTTTTGGTAATTATTTGAACCTAATAGAAAAACACTTTCTCCTGGCCCAGTGGTGGCTGGTTCTTTTCAAAAGTGGAGAAGCTTATCAAACTACTACTCAATCAGTGACATTTCTCATCAAAAATAAAACAATGAACTAAGCTCAAAACAGAATATCCAAGTAACTGCAAGAGTATCGCCAAACCGCTGTACAATTTGCACTTGATTTCTTTTTCACGAACATCACCATTTGAATAGTTACAATTTTCTTTGCAAAGTCCCAACAGATCATCATACAGAGAAGTCGGTCTTCCAGGCCGGACCAAAATGCATTTATTGAAAGCCCAATGTCCAATAAGCAGTCAGATGCAGATTCAGTGTAAATAGCGCTAATGAAGCTCTGATTGACTCAGAGTGTATACTACCATGAAATAATGTGGTTAATATGTCTGTCAGATAGTAATGTTAAGATTTATAATGACTTTTTATTTGAATACACAGGAATTCAGAAAAGACGTTCTTGCTCTTCTTCTCATTCATCCAAGTCCACACTGCGCTCTTTGCCTCTCCTCCCTTCAGAGGTAGAAGCCAGCATGGTATCTATGGTGATGCTGTAATGGAGGTGGACTGGAGTGTAGGTACTGAATGACACTTTGCTTTGCCCATACCTGTCTACATTTGGGTACCAAAATCCAGGAGGGGGTTTGGATGGCAGAGGCAGGCTACATACATACAAATTGTGCCGTTGTGATGTAACATCATTTTTCCCACCTTGTACGATATTAAAATCAGTGTGACACACATTGCAAAAGGCGTGGGCATTGTCGATATGGCTTTGAGATATGAAATTAAATAAAATTACATATATATATATATATATATATATATATATATATATATATTATTTTTTTCCAGAGCACCACCTACCAGTGATGCTTGATTCATCTTCCCGCATTTAATACCTGCGCAAATATCAACAGCGCAAATGGGTTGTAGGTTGCCAGGTTGAGGTTACAAATGGGTTGACATGATGTGTAGATTGTTTGAGTAGGATGCGTTTCATACTAGATCTGGCAACTGAACAACCTTGGAATAATATATTGATGTGATTATTCATATTTTTTGGGCCATACAAATTACGTGAGTTTCCCGGGATAAATAACAAAATGGGAGGGGGGCAGGAGATGGGTGTGAAATACAGGAGACTCCCGGGAAAAACGGGAGTGTTGACAGGTATGGCTTTGCCCCATGTACACAGAAATAGTCTAAAGATATTGACGAGTCAGTCATGGTAACTAGCTATTAGAGGGTATTTGAAACAATTTCATCTTGTTCGGGAGGTTTACCAAAATTCACTTCACATGGCAAAATCCTTGGTTATGTACGTAACCTCGGTTCCCTGAGACGAAAGGAACAAGATATTGCATTTACTAACGCATATGGGAGTGCCTTCATACACAACCTATTTGAAACCTCTCTACAATAACGGCAATATTCTAATATTGGCAATAGTGTTTGAGCCCCACCTGTTTTGGCGCAAAACTGATCACTATAAAACAGGGGCACAGACACATTTCCTCCGAATTTCTGACTGAGAACAAGGAGCGCATTGCTCGAGCCTCAAGAACTCTGAGTCTTGTGGTGCGGATAGCGTTCGCAATGTCTCGTTCCCTTCCTCTCAGGAAACCGAGGTTATGTAAGTAACTGAGACGTTCCCATATGACTTCAGTCCACTTGACATTGCGTTTACTAATGCATATGGGGAACAGAATCCAATCACGCCACACTACACAACATAACTTCCTAGAGAGGAAACATGGCGGCACAGTCTTATGGGACGGCGATCGACATGTGTATGATGCAGTGAGTGATCCTCATGATGGTCAGGAGGAGAGCACTCATAATGAAAATATGAACTATTGCCATATAAAATGAATTACTCCTTATGAACCCGGCCGGGAAGGGAGTTTATGTATAATGAAGTGCTTGTAACTTATGGAATTATAACAGCCTGAATGCTGGCAGTTGTGTAAATGATGCGGAGCCCAAGGGGGCATAAGTGTGTGTATATATATATATATATATATCGCCAATGAATACCAAGTGCACTAAACAGAGAGGACTTGTGAAGAAAGAGATGTTACATCTAGGATGTAAAACCTTGTGAACATGTTTTGCGAGGACCATCCTGCTGTAAAACATATGTCTTGTAAGGAAACACCATTCGTCCATGCCCATGAGGAGGCCATACCTCTAGTTGAGTGTGCTTTAATACCAATTGGGCAAGTCTGACCCTGTGATTCATAAGCCAGGGTAATTGCATCGACAATCCAGTGAGAGTCTTTGCATGGAGACAGACATTCCTTTAGTGCGTCCTCTATAGCATGAGCTGATTAGACAGACTGAACTGGCAAGTACGCTCAATATATGTATGTTGCGCCTGCACAGGGCATAACAAATGCAATGATTGTTCCTCATCTGAATTAAATGGAGGAGGGAAGAAGGCCTGAAGGTGAACCACCAGCACTTTGAAGGGTGTGGTCAGGACCTTGGGTACATAGCCTTTCCAGGGTTTGACAGTGGCTCTTGAAAGACCGGGGCCAAGCTCCAGACATGAATTGTCGACTGATAATGCATATAGGTCACCGACCCGTATTACTGAGGCCAGAGCCAGCAGTAAAGCGGTCTTATTGGAGAGCAAACGCAAATCAATAGAGTCCAAAGGCTCGAAGGTGGGGCCCTGTGAGAGCTTTTAAGATTAAAGTTAAGTCCCAAGTCGGGACAGTAGCCGGCCGAGGTCGGTTTAATCGTTATGATTAAATCATGCTTGCCTATAGAGGTGCTTGTTTCATGTGCGTGATACGCAGCTATATTTGCCACATACACTTTGAGCGTTGACTGAGTCCTAATTGCTCTTGAAGAAATATTACAATTTCATGTATAGGGCAGTTTACTGGGCCCTTGCTGTGTGAGAGATACCAATCAGCAAACACCTTCCATTTTAATGCATAGAGGCGTCTAGTGGATGGTGCTCTGGCTTGTAAAATGGTGTTCATGACTGAACACGTCAGTTCTGGTGCATGTAGTGCGCTCCGTTCAGGGGCCACACATGCAGGTTCCACAGCTGGGGCTGGGGATGCCAGATTGTGCCTTGCGCCTGAGAGAAGAGATCCTTCCTCAGTGGTATTTCCCATGGTGAGCTGTACAGCATCTCCATCATTTCCGGAAACCATGGCTGGTTGGCCATTCCGGTGCAACTAATAGAACCGTTTCCATGTCCTCTCTGACTTTTCATATGGCAGAGTGGATCAGGAATACCGGAAGACACGCATATTTGTGTTCACCGGCCATTTGTGTGCCATTGCATCCCTTTCCAGCGGGGCTTGGGGCTTCGAATAACAGAGGGGACAGTGGCCAAATCCTCAGTATAGTTTGAGGATGAAGTCTCCATTTGCCCGGTATCATCCCTTAGCGTGACAGTAGACCCGCACCTTAATTCAGGCAGCCTGGGACATATGTCACTCTCAGGGAGAGATAATGCTCGCTCCATAGGAGGGGGTGATGCGTCACTCTCGACAGTGGCGGTGAATGAATTCCTCCATGGCTGTTTATATATGCCATAACTCTCATGTTGGCTGAGCAAACCAGGATATGACAGCTCACTATTTCTTACTGAAAGCCTTTAAGGCTAGAATTACAGCCAATAGCTCGAAGCGGTTGATGTGCCACGTCCTCCTTGCACCCTGTCCAGGTGCCAAAAGTTGGGCGTCCATTGCACACAGCGGCTGGATATAGAGTTGCGCATGCGTCGTTGGTGCTAAATACGTCGCGGCACAAGGTCTGCACAATTAGTGGTGGTGGTGTAGTGGGCTAATGCACATAACTGTTAATCAGAAGGTCGCTGGTTCGATCCTCACAGTCACCACCATTGTGTCCTTGAGCAAGGCACTTGACTCCGAGGAGGTTGTCGCTGTAAAAAGTGCACTGTAAGTCGCTTTGGATAAAAGCATCTGCCAAATGCATAAATGTAAATGCTTCAGCCAGCACTGAAGAGGTCTCATGTTTAAGAGACCTAATGGAATGGATGCCACCACCACAAATTCCAGTGCTTTCTGAAACAAGTTTCAGTAGAAATGTTCTCCCCAGTTTGAACTGAGATGGACAATGTAAAATGGCTGAAGCAGTAAAACTGTGCTGGCATAACAAAGCCTCTGATTGCGGTGGTAACAGAGTACAAGATGCGTTCGCTGCTCAGTCTCAGAGGAGTGAGAACCGCATCAATGTACTTTGTGAATGTACGAGGAGAAAAGACAGTCCGAAGGGCAGGACTTTGAACTGATACGCTATTCCCTCGAACGTGAATCTCAAAAACATCCTGTGATGTTGCACAATTTGAATGTGAAGGTACGCATCCTTCTGATCTATCAACGCAAACCAATCGTGTAGGCGTACATGCGATAAGATCCTTTTTTGAGTAATCATTTTGAATTGGTGCTTTATAAATATCTCAGATCCAAGATTGGCTGAAGCCCGCCATCTTTCTTTGGAACAAGAAAATAATGGCTGTAAAACCATTTTTGTGCTTTACAATTTGGCACAATCTCTATCATGTTTTTCACGTCATCGGACGAAACCGTGGAAGACAGAACGCCGTTGAAACGGGGTGGCCGGTGTGCAAAATTGGACCATATAACTATGTTCGATCATTTTTGCATCCATTCTGAATAGGGTTGCAACGGTATGATAACCGTCTCAGAAAATATCACGGTTTCACGGTATATGGTATTACACAATTTCTATTATCACTGAAAACAGAAGGGTTATTTATTTATTTATTTTTGAGCAAACACTTTATAATAATTGAAATTTGAAACCATTTATTTTATTGAAGTATGTGTAAAAAAAGTCTCCCGTTTGAATATAAAATAAATACAAAAAATAAGAAAGCTAACAGAATTATAATAATAAACGAATTATAAACATGATAAAAATGTAACTATAACATGTTATATAACTAAAGCATGTTAGTTTACATGTTAAATTAACTACTAAATTAAAAATAACACCAGCTGTGTGAGATTTTGAATTTATTTCCTATGATTATTTATAATTAACATATACTGTAGACTGCTCCTGTCTGTACCTTTAACTCAGCGCTTCTCAACTGGTTTTGCTTCAGGATACAGATTTTACATTTGACATCAAGTGGTGACCTGCCATAGATTAAACATAACCTGTATTTAATGTATCCTGGGTTGCATTTCCTTTTATGTTGCATAGTTTTATTCATGGTTTTCTAGTACAAGGACATGCATCAAGTGGCATTATTTTTGTTGTTGATGTCAACGTCAACCTTTCAGCACACAACTGAATAACACAGACTGCATGACTATGAAAAATGAATACTGCAAGAGTTATATTAACATACAGGTGCAAAGGGGCTTCAACATTTCTCAATTACACAAATAAAAAATACATATACATATTTGTCTCTGGCTTGCTTTTGCTCGCATGTCAATGATGCCGAGATCTACTTTAATATTTAATTTAATCACTGAGAAGGTTTACCTGCAAAATTTGTAGCACCAAACATCACAAGCAGCCTCAAGAATGGACACAGAGTATCCGTATAACACTTTTCCTTGAGCAGAATATTGCACTACAGAATATTCTTGCACTACAGAATATATAAGCGAGACGTGCATGGTTGCCAGATTGCACAAAATAAGCATAACATTTTTCTCAATACTATAGATAAGCAAATGTACATGGTATGATAACCGTCAATTTTCAAACTGTGGTATACTGTGAAACCGGTATACCGCTGCAACCCTAATTCTGAAATACCCGTTAGGGCTCGCCACACATCCACATAATGGGACAGAGGGCAATTTGGGTTGCTCACTGTATATGTTGCGACGCTCGCTAGGGAAGCGGTTGCTCATAATATGTGTGCTTTGAAGCGGAAAAAGGGGCTCTTTATTGAGAATGTGTGAGCATCTCGTGCATTTCCAACGAATGCTGTATTCTTTTTTGCACTTATTGCATTTTTTAATTGCATTTATTTGAGTGCAAGACACCGATACGTAATTTTGAACAACAATATCCCTTTCCCAACAAACAATAGTGGGTAGATGGGGAACAGTGTTTTGATTGTTCCAATCAAGCCTTTTTTGGAGCAGACACGGAGGGAATCGTGGGCTCTGCTTTCCGCTTCAAAGTGTTTGTTTCAAAGAGCACATTTGCTTATATAGCTGCATGTAATGATACGCAGGTGAGGCAGCAGGTATGGGGCCTTTTTTTAAGTGAAGCTCTTCGACTGCCCTTGTAAGGACGTGGAGCATCTCCCTGTCAGTGGCCCGTGCATGTTCCCCTCGCTGGGGGGGAGGGGCGGCAGCATCATCCACTGACCATTTGCCTGATGCGGCGAGAGACATGAACTCGTTATCATCCCAGCGTCAGATCTGTCAAACGAGACGAGGCCGCACGCTCCTTCAGAGGCCGGAGCTCGTCTCGCACATAGCGTAATGGGAAACATGCGCTTCGTGGAGATTGAGGGGTATATGGGGCATGTGCCAGCACGAAATCCACCTCAAGTTCATCCTGCTCGACCTCATGGCCCTGCCGTGCCCCCTTGTGTGAACCCTCAGGTATCACAGAAGAGGCGAGTTGGAGGGCACGAGAGGCTGAATAGTCCCTTAGAACAAGGGTAATTCGTGAGCGAAGCGACTTTAGACTCACGTCCTCAAGATGAGAGCTGACTGTGCGTGGGCGTGGCCTAGACAGAAAACGCAGCTCTTATGCATGTCTGACGGCAGGATGTGTCTCTTGCACAAGGAACACTTACGGAACGACATCTTGAAAAAGACTTGAACACGTATGTAGCTCTTCTAGATATATTAAAAAGATACTCTACACCTGCCGACGTGGCTGCAGAGAATCAGGATGCTGAGGTCCGTTCACCAGCGAAACGTCAAGCGGCGAGGCAGAGTGATGTTCGCCGGAGCACTGCAGGGGAGCGGAGATTCTTCTCGCTGCCGTTTAGATTCCATCCACTGACTGGTGTGTAACAACGGCGCAGGTAGAGGGCTTCGAGACAAGAGGTAATCGCTGTCTTGAAGGAAGAAATTCTGAGGAAATGGTGACTGTGCACTTGTTTTATAGCGGTCAGTTTGCGCCGAAACGAGCGGTCAGTTTCGTGCCAAAACAGGCGGGGCTCAAACACCATAGCCAAAATTAGAATATTGCCGTTATTGTAGAGAGTTTTCAAATGGGTCATGTATGAAGGCAATCCCATATGCGTTAGTAAACACAATGTCAAGTGGACTGAAGTCGTAAGGGAACTGAAATAGCCCATTGTATGCTGTTTTTGCCTTTAGTTAAAGTATATTCAGCAGATAAATCTATCCCCTAATGAGATGAGAAACGAACTGAGAAAGAATTTACCATAATCCACCGGGCATATCCCTTATAATGGCACAAACATTAAAAAAAATGTCTCTGAATCTTTTGAGCTGATAAAAAATGTGTATACTTCCCATATACATGCAATAAAGCACATAATGGATACTGTCATAATTGTTGCATATGAATGCGTCAGCGAATCGAGAAAATCTTGCCGGCACACGGTCAAGCCATGCGGACTAGATTATGATGAAATTTACGTCACTCATACTGTGTGTGGAGTGATCACCAACATGTGAAACATGAATTAAAACTGTTGTGTGAGATGTGAAGGGGGAGGAGAATTTCTACGTGCATCAGGTGCTTGGACCAAAATGTCTTCCGCATAGGATGCTCCGTTGTTTCCTCAATCAAGCGTCCTCGATAAGCTTCCTCCATCCTCGTCTCCTTATGGTGCATTTAGTGAATTGATATGTCCTTAATGATGGCGGACTTTGATCGGTTTCCGGGTCACTGGCTCGAGGACAGTGGAGCAAGGAAACAAGATTGCACAATTTAGGAAATGAGAACCACCCACTGAAGGCACCTTTAAGGAAATACCAGTGCTTGCAAAACAGCAAAAGAACAGTGTTAACGTTAGGGAGGTAAGTTTAGGTTTTAGGCTTTGGTTTTGTTTAAATTAAATGCTGCATCAGAGCTGCTTTGCTATTGTCATAGCATTCAGCACGTGTTTAGTTTTGCTGTGCATGAGAATCAACCCACAACATTGATTCTGCTGTTTTTGCAGTTTGATGGCAGCCATAGTTGGTTAAGTAGATACAAAAAAGACCTTTTCCAATTCAATGTGTAAATATTATGATGAGATCATTACTTCCAATTAAATTTGAGTGAAAAGTTTAGAGTGCTGAAATATCTATAAAATTGTATTGAGTCTGTACCTTAAGCATTTCAGTTGAATTAATTGCAAAAGTTTAATACTTAGGATTAGGAGTTTAGAAAAAAATCCTTTCCAGAATGTTTGGAGTATAAATATAGAGGAATATAAATATAGAACTGCCTTGCAAGAACTTAAACGAGAACATCATTGCATTATTATTTTATTTCAACCAGGAGACATACTGTTGTGGTTTACATCTAAATACTCCACCAGGTTGGTTAAGGTATTTTAGTATTGATCTAACTGACAATCTAACTTCACTGTTTTGATGCTGTACTTAGGTCAGATCATGAAGACTCTAGAGCGCTTAAAATTGAAGGAAAACACTCTGGTGTACCTGACCTCAGATCAGGGTCCCCACTTGGAAGAGATTTCCATCCACGGAGAGGTGCACAGGGGTTGTAGCGGCATATACAAAGGTATTACATACTTGTCCAATGGCTTTTCCAAGAGCTCTGAGGGCCAATTTACAGTGGTGACAGATTGAGCTAATTTACCAACCATTGTGAACAAAGCGTCAACTGTCTGCATTATTATCTTAATTCGTTTTTTTATTAAATATTGTTACGAATGAGGCAGCGAGGAGAGAGGATCTAAATGCAGGTTTCTTTATTGATTAGAATACAGGCAAAACACAAAGGAAAGCCCACAATGGGGAAACAAAACATAAACTAAAACAATAGGGCAGGAGGACACATACCAGGCTACAACATACAACGAACCACAAGGAGTGAACAAAAAGCAGGCTTTAAATAACCAGGGAGTGATGACTGAATTAGACACAGGTGAGAACAATGAACAAAATGGCAGTGGTGATGGCAGGTGGATTCTGGGATGTGTAGTACATTTAACAATGACAAGTGAAACCCAGGGCAGACAACAAGGGAATCGTGACATAGTCCCCCCTCAAAGGAGCGGCTTCCAGACGCTCCTCAGAGAAAAAAATAAATGAAAAAAAAAATCATCCTAGGAGGGGGGCAAACAGACAGACCAGAGGAGCACAAGGGGCAAACAGGAAGTCCAAGGGGGCACAAAGGGCAGGAGAGCAGTCCACGGGGGCACAAGGGGCAGACAGACAGTCCAAGGGGGCACAGAGGGCAGGCGAGCAGTCCACGGGGGCACAAGGGGCAGACAGACAGTCCAAGGGGAGCACAAGACGGGTACTGGGTCAGGTGGCCTGGGAGCTGGCCACAGGGACAGGTTCAGGGGGTCTGGGAGGCGGCCAAAGGACAGGGACAGGTTCAGGAGGCGGAGCCGATGGAGGTGGTACCGTAGGAGGCTGTAGAGGCGGAGCCGATGGAGGTGGCGCCATAGGAGGCTCTAGAGGCGGAGACCTGGAAGGCTCTGGTGGCGGAGCCGATGGAGGTGGCGCCGTAGGAGGCTCTAGAGGCGGAGCCGATGGAGGTGGCGCCGTAGGAGGCTCTAGAGGCGGAGCCGATGGAGGTGGCGCCGTAGGAGGCTCTAGAGGCGGAGACCTGGAAGGCTTGGGAGGCGGAGCCATGGGAGGTGGAGCCGTAGGAGGCTCAGGCAGCAGAGCCGAGGGAGGTGGCGCCGTAGGAGGCTCTAGAGGCGGAGCCGAGGGAGGTGGTGCCGTAGGAGGCTCTAGAGGCGGAGCCCCGGGAGGCGGAGCCCCGGGAGGCTCGGGAGGCGGAGCCCCGGGAGGCTCGGGAGGCGGAGCCCCGGAAAGCTCGGGAGGCGGAACCCCGGAAAGCTCGGGAGGCGGAACCCCGGAAAGCTCGGGAGGCGGAACTCTGGAAAGCTCGGGAGGCGTTGGCTCTTGGACGGTCATGGCTGCTGGCGCTGGCTCAGGGACGGTCGAGGCTACAGGCGCTGGCTCAGGAACGTCTGAGGCTACAGGCGCTGGCTCAGGAACGTCTGAGGCTACAGGCGCTGGCTCAGGAACGTCTGAGGCTACAGGCGCTGGCTCAGGAACGTCTGAGGCTACAGGCTCGCTGACCGTGGAGGGCGTCGGCTCTGGCTCGCTGACAGTGGAAGGCGCTGGCTCTGGTTCGCTGACCGTGGAAGGCGTGGAAAGCCCAGAGGCCGGAGCCGGGATCAGGAGAGGTGGCTCCCCGGCAGCGAATTCCTCCAAGATGAGTCCCACATACTCCCGCCAGGTGTAGTCTCCGGTCTCCGGTAACTCCCACCATCGATGTTTTGGTAAGCCGAGCCGGTACGCTACCTTCAGGACCTCGTCGTTCCAGCCGGAGTAACTGGCCACGCTGGAGAAAAAGTGGGTGAACTCCCGCACTGATAAGTCCGCCTCTGTCAGCTCTCTGAGGAACGCTGCTAGATCCATTGTCGGTGGTTCGTTCTGTTACGAATGAGGCAGCGAGGAGAGAGGATCTAAATGCAGGTTTCTTTATTGATTAGAATACAGGCAAAACACAAAGGAAAGCCCACAATGGGGAAACAAAACATTAACTAAAACAATAGGGCAGGAGGACACATACCAGGCTACAACATACAACGAACCACAAGGAGTGAACAGAAAGCAGGGCTTAAATAACCAGGGAGTGATGACTGAATTAGACACAGGTGAGAACAATGAACAAAATGGCAGTGGTGATGGCAGGTGGATTCTGGGAAGTGTAGTACATTTAACAATGACAAGTGAAACCCAGGGCAGACAACAAGGGAATCGTGACAAATATAAGGGGGAACAACAATAAACAGCAGTTTCATTCCTTGTGCCATTTTGTCTTTTCTTGAGCAGCTGGTAAGTCAACCAATTGGGAAGGTGGAATTCGGGTTCCAGGGATTCTTCATTGGCCAGGTGTTGTACCTGCAGGGAAGGTCATTGATGAGCCCACTAGCAACATGGATCTTTTCCCCACAGTGCTGAAATTAGTTGGTGCTTCGGTACCCAGTGACAGGTGAGCATCTGTCACTTAGCAACACGATCTGATAGTCATGGCTTTGGGTAAATCTTGAAGAAAAATATCTCTGCTCAGTAGCTCCTTAAAATGCAAGGGATGGTGATCAGACTTTTGAAGCTCCAAAATCACAGACAGTCAGCATGCACATCATCCATGTAACTCCAGCAGTTAAATTAATGTCTTTTAAAGCGACACGATCACTTTTGGTGAAAAAAAGGACCTACTGAGCTAATATGTTTTTCTATTTTTCTTCAAATGTGTTCTGCTGAAGAAAGAGTCATACACATCTGGGATGGTATGAGGGTGAGTAAGTTATGGGAGTATTTTAATTTTTGGGTGAACTAACCCTTTAATAAGATGAACAAACTCTCAATAGCTCATTAATACAGAATAATGATAACTATTCTGTATTATGGCCACCTAAACTGCTAAATTGACTCAATAACTACTGTAGGCTACTAGTGTAATCACAGTGCATTAACGCTTGTTTGTATTCCAGAGATATTGATGGTCATGATCTCTTACCATTGCTGCAAGGGCAAGTGGAGCATTCGGAGCATGAATTTATGTTCCATTACTGCAATGCCCACCTGAACGCTGTGAGATGGCATCCATCTGGCAGTGAGTTCTTATTCTAATTCACTCAACTACTGTGATCGCATTAATGTCTTTCCAAACCAATATGGCTTTCTTTCTCCTTAAAAACACAAAAGGTTATATTTTAAAGAATGTCACAATCCCAGCTTTCCATACAAAAGCAGTAGATAGTAACTCACAGTAAAGCGTAAAAAAGCACATAAGTGTCATAAAAGGATTGTGACATGTCAAAAACATCAAGCCTCATTATTTTTTGCACTACTCTTGATTAAACTTCATTGACACAAGAAACAGTGAGGTTTGATGGTATTGACCTGTCTCCATATTTGTTTTGGGCTCTGTGTACATAAATTTATCAATTATTTATTTTGATCTGAGAATGATTAACAATTTACATTTTGGTCTGTTCATCATACATAGTAATTGTATGCCTTAAGAAGACCATCCAAATTGCACATGGATACATGGAAAGAAAATTGCATGAACTGATTTTATGACACTTTTTTGGCTTTCATTTATGTCCCTATCAACTGCTAATGTAAGGGCTGTGTCATCAGTAATGTAAGGGACTACTTTTTTAGTTATTTTACTGGTTACATTGGATTTCAAATAATCTTAAATGTCAAATGTAATCCAAGAGATTATGCCATAAAATAATCTTTTTAGTCATGTAATTTGTAATCATCAGATTACAATTCAGAAGTAATCTAACTAGCATTGCTTGAGTTACAAATAGGATATCAATAATCTTAAATGTCAAAATGTAAGTTATGTCCTAGTAAACCTCTGAACACCATTGAACATTGACTTTATTGATTGAAGTCTTTTAGTCTCATGACAATAGTAAATATATTTTGATAAAAATTTTCCTGAAATTGATGTGTGGAAGAATTAGGGCTGTCAATCGATTGAAATTGTAATCGAATTAATTACATGGTGTCCCGATTAATTAATCGCATATACAAATATTTGCTGAGAAAGCCCCTCATATAACAATAATTCAATACATAATGATGAAATAATTATACATAGTTATCTTTAAATATTAAAAAATTATATATATAAAATTAAAAAATATTCAGATAATTAAAATGCATTACATTCTTGTGGCTGAAGAGTTAATCATTGATAAGACAATACAAAAAGTGACTTTACAATACAATGTATTGTTTACTAACATATTATTGATCATTAAGTCAATCATTGGCATACAGTTCACAGCAATCCGTTTCACAAGTGAATTTGTCAATCAGTTGGAGATTTATTATGAAGGCTTGTTTAAGAACCCGTCAATGAACACCTGCGTCAGACATTTTTATATATTTTTTTTAGAAACAAGCCAGGGGTATGCATAGTACACAATACTACAGATATATTTTACAATAATGCCAAGACATTATATTCATTACATAGTGCAATGGTTTTCAATGCTTTAAAGTTGTTGGAGGTACAAAGAGTATTTAAATAATATATATAAAAAAAATTCTCCAAAATACTACTGCGTAGGCACATTCCGAAAAAAGTTGAGGGGCAGATTAATCTACAGCATTACAGACGGAGCAAAGTGCATCTATTTCAGGGAGCATGTTTCTTAAATAAAGATTGACTGGCTAAAAACGGTGTAACAGTTTAAAGGACACTTAACTGGTAATTAAATATTTGTGATGTAAAGACCATACGGTACTGTGACCACCTGGCTATTGCTCTGTTGCAGGTCAGCAGACCTGATTTTGCGGGACACGAGGGAGAGATAACTTACTATTATTGTACTAGGTGAATAAATATAGATTTTATATTAGATGTATTTTTGCAGTGATGTTAGATGTTAATGACAGCGCTGTGAACGTCACTCAGTTTGGCATAAGGTCTACGATACAAACTAATTTGAACAGCACAGACCTACTCAATGTAAATATAATGAAGTGAAAATAATAATCTAATCGTTAAAAAGCACATTTCCAAATAAGTACATCAATTCCATTATTAAAGACTAGAAAGATTAAATGCGTTCTTACCGGATTTAGTGCATCTTGAATTTAATTTTTTTGTCTGATCTGGCTGTTTCGAGTAGGGCCTTCTCATTCATTATGACTGTAGAACTCCTGGCAGGTGTAGGTGTTCACTTTCACCAGGAGTTCACTTTGGATAAGGTCCACAGATGCTCAGTTCCTTGTCTCTGTCCATGCAGCGGTCATCAGTGAAAAAACACCCTCTCCACTAACGCGTTGGTGACAGGAATGCTCAAAGCCAAAGATATCGGAGCTGTCATGTTTGGGGCACTGAAATGCTTCAGCAGAGCTGTCCGTGAAACCTCAGTGGCATACCCTGCACTCTCCTTTTTTAGGGTCACCTGTAACTGGTTTTAACCATGTATATATTTTCTCCAATTCTTTATTATACGAACAAAGACACTTTTTCTTCTTGGGAGCTCCGGATAGGCCCATTTTTCTGTTGCAGTTTTTTTTTCCAGTATTTTCCCGCTCTGGCAAGAAAAAAAGGCTGCACTGTGCATGTTCAGTGTTTTGTTATTAACGTTTTTTTATAGTGATTTTGTAATTAAAGGACGATGAAATAAAATGATGCCGAAATAATAATAAAGATAAAAAATTATACAGACAAAATTGAAATGTGGGACACTGCTTATGACTTGGGGGACGCGGGACAAAGCTTCCAATATCCGCAAAATGCGGGACAGGTGGTCACCCTACCGTACAACCTGCGTCAGACATGCTTGTGTCGCGTCTTGGGTGTGTTGCGTCATAAAAATAAAATGTTTAGGTCACTGTGTCAAGTTAAATATAGTGTAATACTCAATCTTTAAACACATATTGAGATCCCTTAGTTCGCATTTGAACCCTTAGTAACGCATATCTGTGTTGGTTTCTTCACTGTATAAACTGTGTGTTGCTCACAGCCCTCTGGAGTATACAGGTGGTACTACAAGCATGCGATTAAATGCGTTAATCTTTTTTACACGTTATTTTTTGTATAATTAATCGTGTGTTATTAACGCGTTAACTTGACAGCCCTTGTAAGAATATGATAAAAACTATTTCACCTTTGTTAGACATCCATTAAAACATTGAGAAGTGGAAAGATGGATTGATTTGTTACGTTCACCAAATTACTGTCCCTGTTTTTCCAGGTAGCGCAATCTGGAAGGCCTTTTTCTTTACCCCTATCTTCTACCCAGAGAATAGCTCTGCCTGTTTCCACACTCATCTCTGCTTCTGTAATGAGCCTTTCATTATACGCCATGACCCTCCACTGCTTTATGACTTGTCGAGGGACCCCTCAGAGAGCACCCCCCTGACCCCAGACACCGATCCCAAGTTCTACTCAGTTCTAGAGGCTATAAGGGCAGCAGTAAGCCATCATACACAGAGTTTGAAGCCTGTCCCAGCACAGATTTCACCTCAACACCTGGTTTGGAAGCCCTGGCTCCAGCCCTGCTGCTCTTCTCTCAGTCAGCTTTGCAAATGTGAACGAGATCATCAAATAGGGCAGGCAAGACATGAGAAGCTTTAGAACGAACAGACCTGGAACAGAAACCAGGTCTCAAAATCTGAGTTTCAGCTCGTAGAAAGGGCCAGAAATCCTTAATTAGCTTAAATTTGTGCAGACATACTGTTGAATTGTACATGATTTAGTTACCTAACACAATTCACAATTAAAATCTGCTTGATGATCTTCTGTAAAGAATGTGAAGAGCTATACAAACCCATAGGGTTTAATCGAAGGATAAGAAAATAAGGGGACAACAGAAGCATTTTAAATACTGCAGTGCATTTATTTTCTACACTGCACTGCTGAATTTGCATCACTAGATGGCACATAGGGTTAGTTGTATGATTTGCTGCCAACCATAAGAGGATCTCCATGCATAAAACATCTCATTTGTATAATAAAATAAAAATATGTTTTGCCTAATGTTTTAAAAGCCAGATGCGATTTTTCTATTATGCTATTCTTTATGGCTTGGTGTATTCATCACTGTTTCTGGAACCATTCAACATATTTACTAATCAAATGGGGATAGTCATTTGTATGAGGTACATTTCTCATTTAAGAGTCAACATGCTGCACTTTTGAGCCAAAACTGATGTTTACCATTTGACACAGCATGATGCATCATTTCTTTATTATTCACTCAAGACTGTGGATAATCATGAAATCCTTGTTTCTCAAAAGTATTTCCAGTGGGTGTTGCTTGAAATATCATTAAATAACTTGTACTAGAATCTGTCTGAATCCAGCTGGGTTACTTGTTCATTTTTACCATTTTATTTTTTACAGCATACAGTATTTACTCAAATACATCATGCATTGTGAATGTTGATCATAACATTTAAAGATATAGCATAAAGAACAGATGGTGGTATCCAGGGGAGCCTTGAGGCCTGTCAAAATAGGCAAGTTCAATCATCCTGAGTTTCTGGGCCCTTTTGCAGTGTGGAGAGAACAGTCAATTGCAGTATAGGAGTTCTGCTTAATGCAGATGATCAAAGGCACACCACCAGAAAAGAACCAGTGTTCTGCTTAAAGGGGTCATGACATGAGAAACCAAATTTGCCTTGATCTTTTGGTATATAAGAGGTCTTTGTATCATTAAAACGTCCTGCAAGTTTAATATTTTAAGACGTCCTCCCCATTCTAAACGAATCATTTATTTAATCAAGCTCAAAATACAGCTCGTTCTGGATTCATGGTTAGAAGTGACGTGACGGTTAGAAGTGACGTACCAGCGTTTGCATATGACCGCCTCCAGCACAAGATAACTACGCTTTAAGCGCAAGACAACTACGCTCATTTCAGTATCGCCGTGCGCCTCACAAGTGTTCAGTCGATGGACAGCGAGCTCTGACAGAGACTACTTGTGCACAGGAAAATTACGATGCCACACAGATGTGCTGTTCCTGGCTGTGGTCAAACAAAACCTCTGAATAAGCTGCCGAAAGATCCAGACGTCAGGGAAAAATGGATGCAGTTTATTTTTTGCGGACGTCCCAGTCACGGCAGTGTTAACTTAAGCGTTTGTTCTGTACATTTTAAGGATGACTGTTTTGAGAACAAATCTCAATATGATGCTGGCCTTGCCAGAAAACTGTTGCTCAAAGATAAGTCCGTGCCGACTATTCTGGGAACAACGACGACGCAAACTGTAAGTAATCTATTTTAAACTTTAAACTACTTTTTAAAGCGCAATTTCATTCATTATGAATAATCACAGTGTTTTTACTTAGTTTACTTTCATATTGTTCTGGCTGGGGGCGTCAATAATTGATACATAGGCACTGACGTTAGCCAATCATAACAGTGGGCGTTAACACTTAAGTCTTAAATGGAAAACGCCCCCAAAACAGACTGTTTGAATCAGAGGATGAGAAACAGGGTGGGAAAAGGTCATATAAATCACTAGATTTTAAAAGTTTTTCTTAAAAAAAAAATATATTAATACTATAATTGCACCTAAGGGAACATAATACAATAAAAAAACCCATGTCATGACCCCTTTAAAGATATGTTTCTAAAACCTTTGGAAGATTTAGAACCTAAATAGTAAGCTGCTCTTTCATTTAAAAAAATAATGGTTAAGGTTATTTTGCAGGCTGACTTATCCTTCTTACCGCACATGTATTTATACAAAAAAACTAAATGATAGCAAATGAAATTATTTGAGTTGCAATTACGTTATATTATTCGAGGAGAAAGAGACAGACACTGCACCTGGCTGCTCATTATTATGCTTGTTTCAAGTCTATTTGACAAATTGAAAAAATGGAATATATACATGTTTGACATTTTATTAGCTTATGTATACAAGTCTATTTGACAAGTTAAATTTTTTTACATATACAAGGTTGACATATGTTATTAGCTTGTGTATAGAGATCACAGAGTGATATGCAAAGAATATAAGATGACTCACAATACTTAGATAAATGAAATATCACTTTATCCCCAGATATATGATCATTATTCAGAAATTGTCAAGAGCTGGTCTCGAACCCAGGTCTCTGGTGAGAGAGTGGCACTGACTATCCACTGAGCCACAGAGCAGTAGGTTGGGTCCTAAAGGAAGACAAACACCAAAAAAAAATTACAAAAATTTAATAATAAAAAGTAATGTCCCAAAAGAGTCAACTTGGTACAAGGGAAAAAAACAGAATACAAATCTTCTCAAACCAGTGAAGAAAACTTGAAGAGGAGATATCCAACACAAAGCTCAGTAAATCCTGCAAGGGAAAAAACTTAGAATTCACTCCTCCTAGTTACAGGGCAGGCTGAGAGAGCAACACAAGGGACTGGTAGCTAGCACATTCGAAAACCAAGTGACAAACAAGGGAACTGAGGTAACTTAAATACATAGTACCAAACAAGACAGGTGAAAACAATGAGGATAAAAATGGCGGGAAAACAGGGCACAAAAGAGAACTAGGGACATCTAGTGGGCAAAAATGGGAATCACAGGTAAATACATGACAGGACCCCCCCCACTAGGAACGGCTCCTGACGTTCCCCACAGGACAAACCGGTCTGCGAGCGCGGAACTCTCGAATCAACTCAGGGTCGAGGATGTCTCTGGCAGGAACCCAGGAGCGCTCCTCAGGACCGTAGCCTTCCCAATCCACCAGATACTGCAAGGACCGTTGTACCCGACGGGAGTCCAGTATCCGATGGACTGTGTAGGCCGGCTGTCCATCAATAATACGGGGTGGTGGAGGAGGTCTGTCTGGGGGGGGCAAAGGGAGAAGACAAAACAGGTTTTAGGAGAGACACATGAAACGTGGGATTAATTCTTAATGACCTAGGTAGGTACAACCGGTAAGTAACTGGATTGACTTTCCTGGCAATGCGGAATGGTCCGATGAACCGTTGGGAGAGCTTGCGGGATTCCACTCGTAATGGCAGGTTCTTCGTGGAGAGCCATACTCTTTGACCTGGGCGAAGGGAAGGAGCAGGTCTGCGATGGCGATTGGCCTGTCGCTGATAGGTTTGCGAGGTCCGGAGAAGTTTGGACCGGGCCTTCCGCCAGGTTGACCGACACTGCCTGACGAACCGCAGGGCTGAAGGGACTCCAACCTCTTCTTCTTGCTCGGGAAAGAGGGGGGGCGTAAATCCAAATTGGCACTCGAAGGGTGACATGCCTGTAGCGGAGGATTTCAGGGTGTTGTGGGCATACTCGGCCCACACAATGAATGACGACCAGGAGGATGGATTTCTGGCAGCCATGCACCTCAGTGTTGCTTCAAGCTCCTGGTTAACTCTCTCCGTCTGTCCGTTGGACTCAGGATGGAATCCTGAGGACAGGCTCGCCGTCGATCCCACCAGCCGACAGAAGGCTTTCCAGAACCGGGAAGAGAACTGGGGTCCTCGATCAGAGACAATGTCCTGGGGAAAACCAAAGACTCGAAAAACATGTTCAATGACCAATTCAGCTGTCTGTTTAGCGGAGGGTAGTTTTGGAAGTGGAATGAATCTGGAAGCCTTGGAAAATCTGTCTATAATGACAAAAATGGTGGTATTACCGTGGGATGACGGGAGGCCTGTGATGAAGTCCATGGAGAGATGAGACCAGGGGCGTCGGGGGATAGGAAGTGGAAACAGAAGGCCCTGAGGAGCCCGGTGAGAAGCCTTGCTCTGGTTGCAAGTGGTGCAGGCCTTAACAAAAGTCTCGGTGTCTTAATCGTAGGCCACCAGAACCGCCTTTGGAGAAACTCGAGAGTGCGAGCGTAACCCGGGTGACAGGTGAGAGGAGATGCATGAGCCCACTGGAGAACTTGAGAGCGGACAGAGTGGGGAACGAACAGACAGCCAGGGGGGCCATTGCCCGGATCAGGTTCTCGGACTGTCTGACCACATCCACGATCCTCCACCGCACCGGGGCCACAATCCTGTTTACGGGGATGATGGATCTTACAGAATCTTCTCGGACAGAAGGGGCAAAGATTCGAGACAGGGCATCTGGCTTGAGATTCTTGGACCCTGGACGATAAGTAAGTGTAAATTCAAAGCAGTTAAAAAAAAGTGACCACCTGGCCTGACGGGGATTCAGACGCTTAGCTTTTTGCATGTACTCAAGGTTCTTGTGGTCCGTAAGAACTTGAAAAGGATGAGTAGAACCCTCGAGCCAATGTCTCCACTCCTCCAGTGCCAGTTTTACTGCCAAGAGTTCCCGGTCCCCCACATCATAATTCATTTCGGCTGATGTAAGGCGATGGGAGAAAAAAGCACATGGGTGAAGCCGCTCATCTTTTCCTCTCTGAGAAAGCACAGCTCCCACTCCTACATCTGAGGCATCCACCTCCACGACGAATGGAACTTCAGGATCAGGCATAGAGAGAATGGGTGCGGAGGTAAACAGATGCTTGAGCTTGGCGAAGGCGGCCTCGGCTCCTGGGGTCCACTGGAAACGGGTGTGGCTTGCCTTGGTGAGTGCTGAGAGATCTGACGCCACAGAGCTGAAATTCTTGATGAACTTTCTATAAAAATTGGCAAAGCCGAGAAATCGCTGCACTTCCTTGACTGAGGCTGGGGTGGGCCACTCTGACACAGCCTTGACCTTGCTGGGGTCCATGAGCATATGGCCAGGTTCCACTATGAATCCCAAGAATTGCACCTTAGTGGCGTGGAACTCACATTTCTCTGGCTTGACATACAAATGATTCTCCAGAAGGCGTTTGAGCACTAGTCGAACATGCTCAATGTGTTGTTGCAGGGAACTCGAGAAGATCAGGATATCATCCAGATAGACAAACACGAAGATGTTGAGCATATCCCGGAGAACATCATTAATCAAGGCCTGGAACACCGCTGGAGCATTGGTCAGGCCGAAGGGCATCACTTGATATTCATAGTGACCGGTGGGTGTGTTGAATGCAGTCTTCCACTCATCGCCTTGCCAGATGCGTACGAGATGGTAAGTGTTGCGCAAATCGAGCTTGGTGAAGACAGATGCTCCCTGCAACAACTCGAACGCTGTTCCCAGCAGTGGTAAGGGGTACCGGTTTCTGATGGTGATGCTGTTTAATCCACGGTAGTCAATGCAGGGCAGGAGACCCCCGTCCTTCTTCCCCACAAAGAAAAACCCAGCTCCTGCAGGTGATGTGGACTGACGGATGAAACCAGCAGCAAGGGCCTCCTTGATGTAGTCATCCATAGCTGCACGCTCAGGAGCCGACAGGGAGAAAATCCGGCCTCTGGGGGGACAGGTACCAGGGAACAAGTTAATAGCGCAGTCATATGGGCGGTGGGGTGGCAGAGTTGTGGCTCTCTGCTTACTGAATACCAGCTTAAGTTGATGGTACACACTGGGGACTCGGGAGAGGTCAATGGACTCTGGGAACTCGGGAGGTGAGACAGGAGAGTCAGAGTGTAGACAGGTGGTTTGACAAGATGGGCCCCATTGAATAAGGGATCCGGTTGCCCAATCAAACTGGATTATGCAGTTGAAGCCAGGGGTGACCAAGAATGAGTGGAAATTCTGGGGACTGGATGAGATGAAAAGTCAGCTTCTCTTGGTGATGATGGACTGAGAGAGAAAGAGGATCTGTGGCCCCGGGTGACGCCTTCCACGCCTAGGGGTCTTCCATCCAAGGCTGTAACTGCAATGGGTACAGGTAAGAGTCCAGATGGGATTCCATGTTTGCTAGCCCAGGTGGTATCCATGAAATTTCCAGCTGCTCCTGAGTCCACAAAAGCCTGTAGGGGGTGACTGTGAGAGTTCCACTTGAGGGTAACAGGTAGAAAAAGACCAGAGTTAAACGATAGGGAGGTGAGGGCAGCTCCCGTTACAGTCCTCCCTGACCTGCACGGTGTCGAGCGTTTCCCTGTAGAACAGGACATGTCACTCGGAAGTGGTCGGTTCCGCCGCAGTACAAGCAGCAGTGCTCCCGCATGCGTCGATCTCGTTCTCTTGCGGTGATCCGGGCTCGACCTACCTGCATAGGCTCAGGAGGTTCTTGGTCAGAGGGAGAGTCAAGTATAGGGGTTTGATAGATGGGTCTAGCTGACCTGCGGTTGAGTGCCCTCTCTCGAAGACGATTATCCAGGTGAATGGAGAGCTCGATGAGGGTCTCAAGATTCACGGCTGGTTCTCGTGTAGCGAGCTCATCCAAGATATCCTCTGAGAGCCCAGAAGAAAAGCTGGCCATCAGAGCCTCCTTGTTTCAACCACTCTCTGCAGCGATGGTACGGAACTGGATGGCGTACTCCGCCACACTACGTTGTCCCTGGCGTAGGGAGAGAAGACGTCTGGAGGACTCCCAACTGGTGAGGGGGTGATGAAAAGTCCGCCGAAACTCATCTGTGAAAGTCTGGAAACTAGCACAGCAGGGGCTCTGTGCCTCCCATACAGCAGTGGCCCAGTCCAGGGCAGTACCAGAGAGCAGAGTGATCACATAAGCAATCTTGGAGCGATCAGTGGGAAAACTGGAGGGTTAAAGATCAAAAGTTAAGGAACACTGCGTCAAGAAGCCTCTACATGCACTCGGGTTACCTGAGAATCGTTGGGGTGGAGGTAATTTCGGCTCAATGGCAGACATTGGCTGCTGGACATTGACTGATGGAGGAACAGGGGCAGAGGGAGCAGGCACTGCCAGCCTCTCAAAAACTTGCTTCAGAGAAGGGAGAATCTCAGCCAACAGCTCTGAATGTTTGGTCAGCAGTTTCTCTTGATTCACGATCCGTTTCTCATGTCTCTGCACACTAGCTTCAAGCCAGTTGGAGTACTCAGAAGTGCTGGTTGTCTCTGGATCCATATTGACTTGGTTTTCCTGTCAAGAGCTGGTCTCGAACCCAGGTCTCTGGTGAGAGAGTGGCACTGACTATCCACTGAGCCACAGAGCAGTAGGTTGGGCCCAGAAGGAAGACAAACACAGCACGTAAGATGAGCCAAAAAATTTAATAATAAAAAGTAATGTCCCAAAAGAGTCAACTTGGTACAAGGGAAAAAAACAGAATACAAATCTTCTCAAACCAGTGAAGAAAACTTGAAGAGGAGATATCCAACACAAAGCTCAGTAAATCCAGCAAGGGAAAAAACTTAGAATTCACTCCTCCTAGTTACAGGGCAGGCTGAGAGAGCAACACAAGGGACTGGTAGCTAGCACATTCGAAAACCAAGTGACAAACAAGGGAACTGAGGTAACTTAAATACATAGTACCAAACAAGACACAGGTGAAAACAATGAGGATAAAAATGGCGGGAAAACAGGGCACAAAAGAGAACTAGGGACATCTAGTGGGCAAAAATGGGAATCACAGGTAAATACATGACAAGAAATATTTGATAAATTGTGCCTTTGTCAATAATGCCACTTAAATATGGGAGAATAGTTGGCCCATATGGGATGTCCATCCAAAATACGGACTGTCCCATACGGGGCAGCTGAAAACCCTGTTGAGGTGGGACAGATCTGTTTGTCTAAACCATACGTTGGAAGAATTTGTAAAACCTGTTTGAAACAATCTGACATTATTTTTTTGTAATTCTGTTTAGTGCTGCTAATGGCATTGAAATTAGACAATGCTTTGAAAAATTAAGTTGCCTATGTTTTGCACATTCTATGCATTCCTTTTTACTTTTAAGATTGTGACCTCACATTCTTCAGTGTTGTGTCCCAGCCAGACAATGTCAATGTGAATGACTTAGACGGAACAGATTAATTTGTGTCTCTGTTTATTTGAGGACTGAAGCCGATATAGTCAGCTCTCTGTCCTCCCCTTTGACATTAACTGCTGTTAATTTGAGTGAGGCTTTTGTTAATCCTCCTGTGGTTTTGTGTTTCTCCTGTAACCACTTTCAGCCTCTGGCAATTTTACCCGAAATGAACATTAACACAGCACTGCATGACAAGGCCAGTTCCCAATTGGACCATAAAGAGACCTTTTATTTGTTGTGTCTGGCACCACATAACCTGTATGATGCATTCTCAAGTAGGTATGTTGTTGTTACATAAAATAGGGGACCACTGAGATATACAGAGATGGATAATCCAGATAAAAAGTGAAAAATATGCTCACATTTATGCTATACGATGCTTTATGGTTCGTACTTTAAGCTTTATTGTTCTGTTCTCACATGGACCATAAAGATAATTTGTTGTGTCTGACACCACAGTAGCGTTACAATGCATTACAAGGCATTCTTAAGTAGGTATGTTGTCACAAATGGGACCACTGATATAAATAGATTATATAAATATGGATAATCCAGATAAAAAGTGAAAACTATGCTTATGGTAGGGTGAGGGATGTAGTACCATAATGGGCCTGACATTTTCAGTAGTGCAAAATAAAATGTACAAACTTAAAACAATTGCATGTGAAATCTTATAAGCTTATTAAATTAAAGATGGGCATATGCTAAGTGAAGATGTAATACTAGAGGGATCCGGTATGCACTCAAGAGTTTCTCATGCCAGTTTGATTTTTTTTCCATTTCTCTGTTCCAAAATATATTTTTTTGTCTCTATCTGTCCAGTTGTCTGACTCAGTCTCTCCATGTCCCCTGGCAGATATGATTCAAAGCTTGCCAAGTATAAACTTTGATCTTTCTCTTCTCCGTTACGTTCGTCTCTATTATCAGCTCTACGCATTACAAAAAAAATGCTCTTGTCCATAAACCAGTTAATAGAAGTGATGGAGATTTGTGCATTTCTGTTTTTCTTACAGCTGAATGCAGAGCCGGATTATCCATAAGGGCACTTGGGCCAGTGCCCAGGGGCACCAACCATTCACAACCACTAGGGGGCACCACATGACACAAGCTTTAAAAATATTTTTCGTAAATTGTTATATTATTAACTTGAAATTCTTGAAAGACCATACATAACTTGTTTATGAACACTAATTTAACAATAATAATAATAATAATAATAAATTATAAATAAATGAAGATTACATGACCACTATCACTCCCCCTCCCCAATCTGTCACAGATGAGTTGGTCCACAACAATTACAGCGCAAATGTGTCATTTTTTAACGGCTACTACAGAAAATGAATCAAAATCCAAAATGGACAGACGGCAATTGAGTGGTTTCGCAAAAAGAAGATTAAAGAAAGAGAAGGATGCTAGACCTTTAGCTACAATAAAAAATGTTCCAGGGATCGACAAATTTTTTGTTAAATCACTAGTTTTTTGGGAGAACACGGGAATTGCAGACACCAGCAGCACTAAGTCTGACACCGCTGGCGCTGCTAGCGGGGGAGATACAGCAGCTGCTAATGTTAGTCAGGGCGTCGGCGATGACCGCCAGGCGAATGAGGATATTCTCCTTGTCCTTGGGGAGACAGGAGCGAGGAAGACTCGGGTGAGGAAGAGGACATTAATGAAGATAAATATTAGGGGTGGGACGGTACATGTAAGTTATTCGTATTGAACCGAAACGGTACGGGCGTCACGTCTCGGTGCACGAATTTACCCGGAGAATACACGGTATAAAAATAAATAAAACTAAATAGCGATACATATCGCTCTATTTCGCATAATGAACAGTCTGAACAAGATTGCAAAGCTGGAGTGTGTGTGCGCGCGCGTGATCAAACTTTTTTTTGGGGGTGGGGCCTTTTGAGGTATAGTGCCCAGGGGCACCACACTGTCTTGATACGGCCCTGGCTGAATGATATTATTGAGATTCACTTTCTAAATGGCTCAATTTGCCAGTCAGCACATAATTCGGTTCCAGATCAACTCCAAAACAGTGGATGTGTAACGTAAGTAGGAGAGGCAGACGAGGAGTGGGGATCTAAACGTGGGTTCTTTATTGAGCAAAAGTGAAAACAAGACAGACAGGAACAAAGGAAACGTCCACGAGGGGAAAATGAAACCAAAACATAAAAACATCCAAGGGTACACGAAATGGGTGAACAAAGTAACATCTACTTCAGACATCCACAAACAACAATCGACAATGACTGGGGAACAAACAGGGTTTAAATACACAGGGAGAGTGATGATCAAATGACAAACAGGTGAGAACAATGATAGAGTGCTGGCAGTGATGAGGGCCAGGAATTGTGGGAAATGTAGTTCATGACAGGTGACAAGAGAAACACTGGGCAGACAACAGGGGATCGTAACAGGATGTTTCGCAATAATCAGGGTTTCAATACTGAAACTTATATTAGTAATCTGGCCGGATGGTCAGAAGGAAAAACACAATTAGATCCACTTAGCATCTTCCCTGTTCAAAGGATGTTTTCTATAGGAATGTGTTTCCTGTCTCTACTCTCACATTTCACACATAGCTCAAACATGTATGTCACCCCCATATAAGGTAAATAACTATTTCATTGGTGGGGGTTTTCTGCTGGATTGAGGTCTGGGCATTGTGGCCACTCCAATACCTTAACTTTGTTGTCCTTAAGCTATTTTGCCACAACTTGGGAGGTATGCTTGGGGTCATTGTTAACTTCCTGGCTGATGTGTAACTTCCTCATGATGCCATCTACTTTATGAAGAGTACCAGTCCCTCCTGCAGCAAAGCACCCCCACAACACGATGCTGCCACCCCCATGCTTCACGGGTAGGTGTTCTTTGGCTTGCAAACCTCACCCTTTTTCCTCCAAACATAACAATAGTCATTATGGCCAAAGAGTTCAATTTTTGTTTCATTAGACCAGAGGAAATTTCTCCAAATAGTAAGATCTTTGTCAGCATGTGCACTTGCAAACTGTATTCTGGATTTTCAATGGCAATTTTGATGTATTGGATTCTTCCTTGCTGAGCAGCCTTTCAAGTTATATACATTTTGAACTTGTTTTTACTGTGGATATAGATAGTTGTCAACCCGATTCCTCCAGCATCTTCACAATGTCATTTGCTGTATTTCTGGGATTGATTTGCACTTTACGCACCAAATTACATTACTCTCTAGGAGACAGAATGCTTCTCCTTCCTGAGCTGTATGATGGCTGCATGGTCCCATGGTGTTTATACTTGCGCACTAATGTTTGTACAGATGAATGTTGTACCTTCAGGCATTTGGAAATTGCTCTCAAGGATGAACCAGACTTTTGGAGGTCCACAATACTGTATACTTAAAATACTGTAACACTTAAGAACGTGAGAAACTGGGACCAGCTTGACAAACACATTTAATGACACTTTTCAGCGTACAAAGAAACAAAAACATGCACTGCTTTTCAGCCAGCTGCGTCAGTCAAACACTCAAACTTGAGAAACACTCAAACACGTGGACAAGCTTCGTACGTCTCTCTAATTTTCTGGAATTTTCCAAACCGGCAGTTACCTTAGTGTATGTAAATTTCTGACTCACTGAAATTGTGATATAGTCAATTAAAAGTGAAACAATTGTTGGAAAAATATCTTGTCATGTACAAAGTAGATGTCCTAAACGACTTTACAACTAAACTTTAGTTTGCTAATATTAAATCCGTGGAGTTGTTAAAAAATGTGTTTTAATGACTTCAACCTAAGTGCATGTAAACTTCTGACTTCAACTGTAGCACCAAGCTATTCTCTAGTGCAGAAAAACTAAAAGTCAGCACTTTAACACTCTTTAATAACATTTAATATTTCAGCTCCAAAACATTTAATATTTCAGCACAATATTTTTTGGTTTGTCCAATATCCTTCCAATCACATGTTGGCTTGGGTTGATGATGTCTAGAACTCCAATATTTATAGAAACAGCATCATTTAGGTTATTTGACCCTCGCTTTTTTAAATGTCTGATGAAGGTTGCATGACTGGAACACTGGTGTTCAAATAAATATTGGTGATCTTAAGCTACAGCTGTGTGTGGGATGTTTTCTTCTATTTTCATAATATTTCCTGAGTCCAACGCACCAGGCTGCAACCATTCAGATTTTGTGAGGAGTGTTTATATATTATATATAAAAAAAATATTAAATATTGCACTGCTCTTAAGATGTTTTGGTACAGTAACTAGGAAAAGTTCCTAAAAATGGTGTCAACATGCCACAGTTTAGACATTCCATAACTAAAATTAGAAAAACAACTATTGCATCCATCTGTCTGTCTTAAGAAAGCAAACAGCATCCTGGTATCCCTCCTGGTTCAGTGCTTTGAGTCTTGGTAATGAGGGAGGAAACAGGGCCTGGTTCAGCCTTACGATGTTGTCATTGGAGAGCTGAGGGTGGAAAACGGAGATTTCAAAACATGTCGCAGGTTACAACATAAACAGCAATTTGAAAGTAATGACAATAAGGTAATAACATCACAAAATTTAAGAAGTACAATTTTGAGAATAATGTCAAATAAAGACGAAATTACAAGAATGAAGCCATGGCATTATGAGATTGAAGTAGTAATGTATTGAGAAGAAATCTCTAATGTTATGAGAGTAAAGTAGTAGCATTACAAGATTAAAGTCACAGCAAGACAAGGTTAAAGTTGGAATATTATGAGAATAAAGTCACAAGGAAAGTAATTTTAAAGTGATATGGTGGAGAAAAGATGCAAATTTAACTATCGATACTCTTGGAGTCTACTACTGGTTGCCATTTCAAATTGCATAAAAAGGCAATTTCCTGAATGTCAGTATAGTTCATTCAATTTCCAATTTATGATTTAACTAAATCCTCAGCAACAATCTCTTGATGAAGATGCTGGCTTCGGCGACCTATTCGTATTGTGTAATCACACTTTTTCTTGTAATACTGTTATTCTCCCAATATTTCTACTTTATTCCTACAATATTATGCTTTTAATAATTTTACAACTCTATTCTCATAGCATTATAACTTCATGCTCAAAACATTATTACTCCAATCTCTAATATTACTTTGATTTTATAATCATATTATGAATATAACGCAGTGTGTATCAAATATGATACACAACCTTTGACGGCTCCTGTTTCAGCTGACAAGCCAAAAGAATTTATGGTATCTAAGTTTCACATGTTTTTGGCACCTTCTAGTGTCTATCTGTGAAACAAATGTGGTTTCAATGTTTACATCGATCTATTTAAAATGTTGTCTCTTATGTTGGGTAAATTACAGATTATTTTAATAAAGTAACAGTTAAAGTTATATTTATACTGTTATTGATATTTTAAAATTAGTATTTGCAAAATATAAGCAACTTGTGTTTGGTTAAATTTGTGTATATTATTTTATTGAAAAAGCCAGTTGAAATTACATGTACCAATTACAATACAACAGGCTTTTGGGGTACATCTCAATAACCATTCCATTCCATTCATGCCCACCACAAAAAAATCAAAAACAAAATAATCACAGATCTTGGAAAATTCTTACATATTATAGTTTTTATAAGATATATTTAAAGTGTGAACTAATATTTCTGTTTATTTTTATAAATGCAGCCTGCTCTATCGTTACAAAAATCTAATTATTTTCATTCAAGCTATGATGATGTCATCTTACCATAAGTACCATAAGAGACCCTGCGGAAAACGTTTTACAACATTTTAAATATCAATGTATATATATATATATATATATACACTCACCTAAAGGATTATTAGGAACACCTGTTCAATTTCTCATTAATGCAATTATCTAATCAACCAATCACATGGCAGTTGCTTCAATGCATTTAGGGGTGTGGTCCTGGTCAAGACAATCTCCTGAACTCCAAACTGAATGTCAGAATGGGAAAGAAAGGTGATTTAAGCCATTTTGAGCGTGGCATGGTTGTTGGTGCCAGACGGGCCGGTCTGAGTATTTCACAATCTGCTCAGTTACTGGGATTTTCACGCACAACCATTTCTAGGGTTTACAAAGAATGGTGTGAAAAGGAAAAACATCCAGTATGCGGCAGTCCTGTGGGCTGAAAATGCCTTGTTGATGCTAGAGGTCAGAGGAGAATAGGCCGACTGATTCAAGCTGATAGAAGAGCAACTTTGCCTGAAATAACCACTCGTTACAACCGAGGTATGCAGCAAAGCATTTGTGAAGCCACAACACGCACAACCTTGAGGCGGATGGGCTACAACAGCAGAAGACCCCACCGGGTACCACTCATCTCCACTACAAATAGGAAAAAGAGGCTACAATTTGCAAGAGCTCACCAAAATTGGACAGTTGAAGACTGGAAAAATGTTGCCTGGTCTGATGAGTCTTGATTTCTGTTGAGACATTCAGATGGTAGAGTCAGAATTTGGCGTAAACAGAATGAGAACATGGATCCATCATGCCTTGTTACCACTGTGCAGGCTGGTGGTGGTGGTGTAATGGTGTGGGGGATGTTTTATTGGCACACTTTAGGCCCCTTAGTGCCAATTGGGCATCGTTTAAATGCCACGGCCTACCTGAGCATTGTTTCTGACCATGTCCATCCCTTTATGGCCACCATGTACCCATCCTCTGATGGCTACTTCCAGCAGGATAATGCACCATGTCACAAAGCTCGAATCATTTCAAATTGGTTTCTTGAACATGACAATGAGTTCACTGTACTAAAATGGTCCCCACAGTCACCAGATCTCAACCCAATAGAGCATCTTTGGGATGTGGTGGAACGGGAGCTTCGTGCCCTGGATGTGCATCCCACAAATCTCCATCAACTGCAAGATGCTATCCTATCAATATGGGCCAACATTTCTAAAGAATGCTTTCAGCACCTTGTTGAATCAATGCCACGTAGAATTAAGGCAGTTCTGAAGGCGAAAGGGGGTCAAACACAGTATTAGTATGGTGTTCCTAATAATACTTTAGGTGAGTGTATATTAGGGCTGTCAACGAATATTCTAAATTCGAATATATATTCGAATAGTTTTAAAAAACAGAAATTCGAAGGTGAAAATTAATATTCGAATGTGGAAAAAAAAACGCGCCCGCGGTAGCAGATGTGCGGCTGTCTGCTTTGCGAGTGGGCGTGCTGCCTGAGGGGTCTTTGTTGTCACATTTCTCGAATTGTGTGCCTCATTTTATTTAACGTTAAACAGAAACATGACTAAAATGTAAGGCTACTGTACTGACTGAATAGATGTTGCATGAATAAGGTAGGTTAGATACAGCAGTTTCATGCACTGCAGGCTTCCACTGGTTTGATTATTTACCGTTTCATGGCAAGGAAAAGTTCCATGTTTACCACAGCACAGCTTCGCTCGGAGCGTTCAATGTCGGTTCTATATACTGTAAAACTTCAATTAATGTTAATAATTTGTTTTAATCACTGAATGAAGCCTGCTATATTTGGGACAAGAGTCGCGACCTTATATTGCTTGCACAAAACTCTTGATCAGCACTCAACATTTGTTTATTGTTGTTGTTCTTTTAAACCGTTATGCTAGAGAGCGTGAGGGCGAGAGAGAGAGAAAGAGTGCCTCGTGGCGTGCGGCGAGAGTGAGGTCTTGGCCATTAGTTGATTTACTTGTTTTTGTGTAGGTAATACGTTGTCAAATATGTTTAAACTTAAATAAACTACCTATACAAATAGTTATGTCTCTTTGTATTAATTTGTCCTGTTATTGACGTAATGCGCGTCATTGACCAAATGCTGCAACCAGATATTCGAATAGTTCGAATATATGTGTTTTTTTAGAGGAATATTCGAATGTCATTTTTGAGCAATTTTGACAGCCCTAGTGTATATATATATATATATATATATATATATATATATATATATTGTTTATTCTAAATATATATATACAGTGGGTACGGAAAGTATTCAGACCCCCTTAAATTTTTCACTCTTTGTTATATTGCAGCCATTTGCTAAAATCATTTAAGTACATTTATTTTCCTCATTATTGTACACACAGCACCCCATATTGACCGGATAACACAGAATTGTTGACATTTTTGCACATTTATTAAAAAAGAAAAACTGAAATATCACATGGTCCTAAGTATTCAGACCCTTTGTTCAGTATTTAGTAGAAGCACCCTTTTGATCTAATACAGCCATGAGTCTTTTTGGGAAAGATGCAACAAGTTTTTCACATCTGGATTTGGGTATCCTCTGCCATTCCTCCTTGCAGATCCTCTCCAGTTCTGTCAGGTTGGATGGTAAACGTTGGTGGACAGCCATTTTCAGGTCTCTCCAGAGATGCTCAATTGGGTTTAAGTCAGGGCTCTGGCTGGGCCATTCAAGAACAGTCACGGAGTTGTTGTGAAGCCACTCCTTCGTTATTTTAGCGGTGTGCTTAGGGTCATTGTCTTGTTGGAAGGTGAACCTTCGGCCCAGTCTGAGGTCCATAGCACTCTGGAGAAGGTTTTCGTCCAGGATATCCCTGTACTTGGCCGCATTCATCTTTCCCTCGATTGCAACCAGTCGTCCTGTCCCTGCAGCTGAAAAACACCCCCACAGCATGATGCTGCCACCACCATGCTTCACTGTTGAGACTGTATTGGACAGGTGATGAGCAGTGCCGGGTTTTCTCCACACATACCGCTTAGAATTAAGGCCAAAAAGTTCTATCTTGGTCTCATCAGACCAGAGAATCTTATTTATCACTATCTTGGAGTCCTTCAGGTGTTTTTTAGCAAACTCCATGCAGGCTTTCATGTGTCTTGCACTGAGGAGAGGCTTCCGTCGGGCCACTCTGCCATAAAGCCCCGACTGGTGGATGGCTGCAGTGATGGTTGACTTACTACAACTTTCTCCCATCTCCCGACTACATCTCTGGAGCTCAGCCACAGTGATCTTTGGGTTCTTCTTTACCTCTCACCAAGGCTCTTCTCCCCCGATAGCTCAGTTTGGCCGGACGGCCAGCTTTAGGAAGGGTTCTGGTCATCCCAAACGTCTTCCATTTAAGGATTATGGAGGCCACTGTGCTCTTATGAACCTTAAGGGGAGCAGACATTTTTTTGTAACCTTGGCCAGATCTGTGACTTGCCACAATTCTGTCTCTGAGCTCTTCAGGCAGTTCCTTTGACCTCATGATTCTCATTTGCTCTGACATGCACTGTGAGCTGTAAGGTCTTAAATAGACAGGTGTGTGGCTTTCCTAATCAAGTCCAATCAGTATAATCAAACACAGCTGGACTCAATTGAAGGTGTAGAACCATCTCAAGGATGATCAGAAGAAATAAACAGCACCTGAGTTAAATATATGAGTGTCACAGCAAAGGGTCTGAATACTTAGAACCATGTGATATTTCAGTTTTTCTTTTTTAATAAATGTGCAAAAATGTCAACAATTTTGTGTTTTTCTGTCAATATGGGGTGCTGTGTGTACAATAATGTGGAAAAAAAATGAACTTAAATGATTTTAGCAAATGGCTGCAATATAACAAAGAGTGAAAAATTTAAGGGGGTCTGAATACTTTCCGTACCCACTATATATATATATACCCTTCCCCAGATCTGTGCCTCGATACAATCCTGTCTCGGAGGTCTACAGACAATTCCTTGGACTTCATGGCTTGGTTTATGCTCTGACATGCACTGTTAACTGTGGGACCTTATATAGACAGGTGTGTGCCTTTCCAAATCATGTCCAATAAACTGAATTTACCGCAGGTGGACTCCAATCAAGTTGTAGAAACATCTCAAGGATGATCAGTGGAAACAGGATGCACCTGAGCTCAATTTTGAGTGTCATGCAAAGGCTGTGAATACTTATGTACATGTGATTTTTTTATTTTTAATAAATTTGCAAAGATTTCAAACAAACTTCTTTCACGTTGTCATTATGGGGTATTGTTTGTAGAACTTTGAGGAAAATAATTAATTTAATCCATTTTGGAATAAGGCTATAACGTAACAAAATGTGGAAAAAGTGAAGCGCTGTGAATACTTTCGGATGCACTGTATGTATATATATATGTATGTATATATATATATATATATATATATATATATATATATATATATATATATATATATATATATATATATATATATATTTTTATTTTTGTCATATTGTGTTTGATGTGCTGAATTGAACTGTGATACATTTCAATCCATATTTAAGACCATGGAGAGGAAGATGTCATGGCCAAACTCTAAAATTTTTGGAATCTCTGAAAAGCCCAGGGAGTCCTCTGATAATACCCCAAGATTTACCACTGTAGCATGTACAGTGCTGAGACAAATTTAAATAAAAAATGTCCTACACAAAAATAAATTGCTGGAACTCAGGAGGATAATGACCTTTAAAGCCTAATGCATCAAATATGATACATAAAAAAGAAAACACACAATTTTTTTCTATTCTTTTTATAGTTTGTGAGTGGTACTAAAAACAGTGGGACTCAAAAAAAATTATTTGATGACAATTCTTTCATATATCAGGCTTTACAGGGTTAATCTCATGATGCTTTGACTTTCTCATAAAGCTCAGACTATATTCTTGTAATTTTGACTCTATTCTTAAAATGTTACTAATTGAATCTTGAAACTTTTATGATTTAATTTTTAGTAAAAGGCCTATTATAACATTCTTCTCCAAACATTATGATTTTTTCTATTAATGTGGCAGTAAAAAAACATCATAAATTAGCACTAGTATTTAAATGCTAAGTAAATGCCAGTTGTGTAGATCTAGATTGCCTTATACTTAAAAAAAAAATATTATATTAAAAAAATAATTACCACTATTCTCATGTTGGCCAGTCTGAGGTGAAGTTTACTCATGCCCTTATGAGCCGGGGAAATATCCTGAGGGCCACTAAATGGTGACACTGTGATTGTGCGTCCCATTGGAAGAATAGGAAGACTGTCTGTGAATCCTCCATCTATCCATTTCTGAGAAAAATTACATTCTAAAATATCATGCAGATATCAAAACATACATATGAAAATCACTGTGGGAAACACCAAGTATAGTTTATGTCAGGAGTTTAAAAGCATTTGTCATGCTAATAGAATAGAGCAAGTAGCTGTTTCCCACAACTCAACACATGAACTTTACTAAATAGTTTTGGCTGAAAATAACATGGCACTCTGTCTCTAATGTAGTTCTATCAGACCTCTGTCAGTGGAGAGGACAAGCAGAACCAGAGAAGTGGGTAACTCATTAATCTAAATAAATATAAACAGCACAAAGCAGCTCTTAGCAGAGCCACAGACTATGAATCCAACAGGGTTTAGAGACAGTATTAGAGCAGAGAGTTGGTTGCATTAGACAATATTACCTGACCTTGGAACTCCACTGGCTTCACTCCAGCATAGACAGGCACAAAGCAGCTGGCCAAGAGCACCTTTAATGACAACACAGTCATAATACATAGGTAGAATGGACAGATGATAAAAAAAAGTGGTATAAATAAACAAGATGAGGATAAAAAAAAGATGAGAGAGTGCAAAGAAATAAAATAAATGCTGTTGTTGTCAACACATCCAACTGACTACTGAAGCACCGGTGCAATTTGTTCTTTATTTCAGATGGGAAAAGAATGAATGAACTCAACAGTAGCAATTTTACAGAGCACTAACTCTGTCCAGTGACAGCACTTATGATGTGGCTTATTGAATAGGCAAGCTCCCTTTGTGTTATGGGCATCATTCCTGTAGTAGAAAGATAAATCATTGTTTGATGATTGCTTGAATACCTGAATGAGGTCTTCCCTTGAGGTGAAGTTGGACACAATAGTGTTCTTGAGCGTCTTTGAGTGCGTTATTGAAACATGGAGGCGTTCATTGGCTAACTGGTGGGCATTGGGCGGGAGAATCTCTTCTATGCCTTCCCTAGTGGAAAACCAAAGGACAGATGCTCATTTGTTGTGTTTGCATAATTAACAAACTCAGTGAATATTTTTTTCCTCAATCTAATTTTGTAATTACACAATGTGTTGGTCAAACCACTGACGTAATGCAGGAGAAATAAGGAAAGAAAAATCCACTCAATGTTCCATTCTAAAGATATTTCATCAAAATTGATAAAGTCTGCTCTCTGCTCCTAGCCGTGCATCAAGACTTTTAGGAAGCCCTCAGAAATGCATGTACATCACAGATATTATTTCCTTAGATAGAAAAAGAAAAACTCTGCCATTTCATATCATGCCAGCAGTATCTACGATTTCACAAGTAGCTCTGAGGAGGTGACACATTTAAGCATCAGAATAGCACTGTCTTCAGTGCTGCGGCTGTGGCTCAGGTGGTGGAGTGGGTCAGCGGTTAATCGCAGGGTTGCGGTTCGATTCCCGGCCCACATGACTCCACATGCCGAAGTGTCCTTGGGCAAGACACTGAACCACAAGTTGCTCCCAATGGATGACTAGAGCCTTGCATGGCAGCTCTGCCGCCATTGGTGTGTGAATGTGAGTGTGAATGAGACACCGTGTAAAGCGCTTTGGTAACCTCTAAGGTTAAAAAAGTGCTATTTAAGTGCAGGCCATATACCATTCAGACCATTCAAACCTCATTCTGCCAGACATTCTGCCAAACTCAATCGACTGCATTTGTGGCATAATGTTGATTACCGCAAAAATTGATTAATTTATATTAGGGCTGTCAACGAATATTCTAAATTCGAATATATATTCGAATAGTTTTAAAAAACAGAAATTCGAAGGTGAAAATTAATATTCGAATGTGGAAAAAACGCAGCCGCTGGTAGCAGATGTGCGGCTGTCTGCTTTTGCAGTGGGCGTGCTGCCTGAGGGTCTTTGTTGTCACATTTCTCGAATTGTGTGCCTCATTTTATTTAACGTTAAACAGAAACATGACTAAAATGTAAGGCTACTGTACTGACTGAATAGATGTTGCATGAATAAGGTAGGTTAGATACAGCAGTTTCATGCACTGCAGGCTTCCACTGGTTTGATTATTTACCGTTTCATGTCAAGGAAAAGTTCCATGTTTACCACAGCACAGCTTCGCTCGGAGCGTTCAATGTCGGTTCTATATACTGTAAAACTTCAATTAATGTTAATAATTTGTTTTAATCACTGAATGAAGCCTGCTATATTTGGGACAAGAGTCGCGACCTTATATTGCTTGCACAAAACTCTTGATCAGCACTCAACATTTGTTTATTGTTGTTGTTCTTTTAAACCGTTATGCGCAGAGAGCGTGAGGGCGAGAGAGAGAGAAAGAGTGCCTCGCGCGTGCGAGCGAGAGTGAGGTCTTGGCCATTAGTTGATTTACTTGTTTTTGTGTAGGTAATACGTTGTCAAATATGTTTAAACTTAAATAAACTACCTATACAAATAGTTATGTCTCTTTGTATTAATTTGTCCTGTTATTGACGTAATGCGCGTCATTGACCAAATGCGCAACCAGATATTCGAATAGTTCGAATATATGTGTTTTTTTTAGAGGGAATATTCGAATGTCATTTTTGAGCAATTTTGACAGCCCTAATTTATATATATAAATGGATTTACATTTGAAATTATGTTGCCAAAATTACTGCAATAAAGAGAAAATAAGTTCTTGCTAAATAAAAAGACTTGTTAAAAAGTGATTTCTAGATGTACCATTATGTTAATTTCTAATTGTTTGACCTGATTAGAGTGTCCACTCATGACTGCACCTTTTAAATATTATTTCCCTTTTTTCTCTAAATCAACACCGGATGCCATTTGCTAGTTGCAGGGGATTCCAATCTGAAGATACCGGAAGCTTTGATTTCAAAGACTGAGAATTATTGGTAAACGGCAGACAGACAGAAGTGGGCATGTCCTAAACCAGTATGGTTTACATACATTTTACATAAAATAACTTTTCTTGCCAGCAATTTCTTTTCACGCACTGCATGTTTCACTTGTCTTTTATGACTCTTTCTTAATTTACGTCTGTTTTTAATACATTTGTAAGATTTAATCAACTTTCATAATAACAGGATAGAATAACACCCAGACTCCTCAGTAATAAAAGCACTGTTCTGGTTCCATTATTAAAACACTTATGAATCTAATCTTAAGACTGACATTTCACAGCAACTGAAAAAGCATCCACAATGCAAAATCAAAGTCTGAGAAATTGGACTCCCAAGAAAAAGAGTTGGAGATTTTCTTGAACTACTACATTAATTTACAAACAAATGTTCTATTTAAAAACCTCTGAAATGGCAGCATGGAAAAACACTTACTTTCCTAGCCCTCCAAACTGTGCGATATTTCTGAATGCGTGTGTTACACCTCTTATAAACTGTTTGAGAGTAAAATACTCACAGAAAAGACTTTCGTTGGAGGGTAAATGCATCAATCATAATATTCTAACACCATTTTGAAATTCAGTATGTTTTTGAAAAGAAAATAAGTTGTGTGACAGTAGCCTAATAGCTGAGTTGTATCCTACCTGGACCGCCCTTCTGATTAAAATCCAGAATGGGGAAATAAGGTTACGAAAAGCCCTGTGGGGTTAAATTCAACCAACTACTTAATAATTTTACTTTTGTTATAAAAATGCATTTGCCTCAGTTCAAGCAGGAAGTCATATCCTGGTGTCACTGCTCCAAACCTCTGCCTTCTGACATTTCTAGCAAATCTGTAGGTGAATTCCTTACAATGCTGTTTGTAAACACAAAACCAGAACATACAGTACAGTTAAAGGCATCTTTCAAAATGTGCATCTTGATAAATCATCTACCTTTGTAAAAATCACGTGACCTGGCTAAACACATGATTGATGTAAAGGAATAGTTCACTCCAAATGAAAATTCTGTTATTATTCACTCCCCATAGTGTGAATAACTTTGTTCTGTGGAACACAAAATACATTTTTCAAAAATCTTCAATAAAGGACAAAAGACATAATAAAACTACAGTAAAAGTATCTGATGTGACTTGTGCACCAAAGTCTTTTCCAAATCTTCTGAAAGAATACAATAACTGAATATGTTGAACAGACCTAAATTTAAGTAATTCACTATATAATTAAATCAACAAAATATATAAATATATAATGTTAATGTGCCATTATTTGCAGGTCACTTAATACAGATTGAACCAAAAGGCATGAGTCACAACACAAGAACCAATGTATTTTGATGTCACTATATTTGATTTGTGCAATGTTTACAGGAGTTGATTTGACTTTACAGTGACTAATTACTTAAATTGAGGTCTGTTAATCACAAAGTGAACGTATGCCTTCTTTTACTGTGGCTTTATTGTGTTTGTTTGTCCTTTATTGGGTTTGACAGCCAGGAATCACTGTTCGCATTCATAATATGTGTCAGAAAGACTTGTGAAATTATTTTTCAATAAAACACTTAAAAAATCCTCGGTTCCAAGGAACAAAAATAATCACGTGGGTTTGACATGAGGATATGTAAATATTGACAAAATTAACTATAGCTTTAACGTGTTCTACTGTGTAATTTTAATACAATGTTTTACCTGTAGTTTATCAGGAGCAGTGATCAATACACTGGCCACTAAAGAACCAGCTGATGCTCCAGCACAGGCTTTTAAATAGGACAGCAGCTTATCTCCATGTCTTAATATTGCCTCTATTGCCCCCAGATGATACACTCCTAAAAACCCAGCCGCAGCAAATGATAAATTCACCACCGTCATAAATGCATACTAGAGACAGAGATATGATAACTTTAGAAAAGGGTGTAGAAAATATAAAAAACTATGATATTGGACAGTTCTGATAGCTCGACAATATTTTTTGTCTACTATTACGTTTATTTTGTTAGCATGACATGATTGAAACCAGTAATACAGATATCGAAAAGCACTTTTGTGCATGACAAATTGAAACTATGTAAGTAATTATCTTCGCTATAGTAATTTTTCTAGCCACTTCAGTCGTTCAATTAAATATTTAGGTGCTTTCTTATTTCACAGAACTGACCTTATGACTTTTTGACAATGCAAAGATTGACGTCACGCCTTCCGTGTTTAGGAATTTCAAAATAAAAGTAATTTGTTTAGTAGCAAGAATTTGAAGTTGATAACAGTGTCGTGTACAGCAATGTTCAAATGACATTATATTAGATAAAACAATCGAAAACCAAGTGGAATTCATTTATGAACACTTTTCAAGCATTTCACGAAAATAAGTGTTTATAGGGTTTAAATGTTGTTGTTCTGCTCACGAAAACACATTTCAATATATATATTGAAGGGTTTTATATATATATATATAACCCTTGTTCTGCACCATAGGGGTGCCGGACCCCTCTAAACCAATTTAGTCTCTGCGTTGTGTTAGGGTATGAATGAGAAAGGAGAGGGGAAACCAGGCGTTGCTGTGTTTGAAGCAGGGCAGCTCTCTTTTATTCTATTCTCTCTCTCCACATCAGGCATAAGGGGAACAGCAGGCTTCCCAGAGGGAACACAAATTTGTTTAGTTCACATATTAATGGTAACAGCACAAATACAACTTTTTCCATAAAACAATTTAAATAAGAGGTAGTATGTGCATTGAATATGATATGCAATTAAATATGGTTCACAAAACTATTAAAACACAGAAAAGTAAACTAAACAAAAATTAATAGTCTGACATACAAAAATAAAGACAGATGTAATCGTTAAATGAGTCTCAGAAACAGGATTAAATATACAGAAATGAAATCAGCCGCACAGAATTACTCAAATTACAAAAATACTGAATTTGAACACCCATCTGCCACAAATAACACCATCTTTCTACAAACATGAATAATTGTACTACAGAACATGGATGGGCAATATTGAAAAATAAATTAAATAGATTAATCCAGAGATAAAGAGCACACTTCTTACCTTCCCAGATAGAACCATATCTCTCTCTCTCTCTCTCTCTGTATATATATATATATATATATATATATATATATATATATATATATATATATATATATATATAGACCCGGTCCAAACTTTCAAATAATAGGCGGGTCCGGGTCTGTTCTGGATAGCACATTTCCGGGTCTCTTCAGGTTCAGGCACACATTTTTGGACCCGTGAAGACCTCTAGTATGAATGCATATAAACTCATATAGACTTTTAGCATATTAGTTTGCAAGTAAATCTATGATTTCCAAAATTATTATAGATAATCAAATATCACAAAAACATTGAAAACATATTTGTCAAGTCACGATTAACTGTCACATTGTTTTAGATATAATTTTACATATCTCTGGAATTATATTATGTGTTTATTTTTCCATTATCCCCATTTCTGTCTCACGTCATTTCTATATGACTGCATCCGAAAAGTGTAAAATGTGTCGTGGAATATCACGATGAATCTCTCTAAGTTGTAAGAAAACTCTCAGAGTCTTGAGTTCCAGATGCCAAAGTTGTAGTTTATTGAACACCAACAAACATGAGACCGGCCAGCTGTCCGTTCTGACTGTCTTAGTCCAAAACCTCCTCTTCTATACAGTTTGTTATCTGTCATTACCTCATTTCTGTGCCCCTTTGTTATTTTTGTAACCAATGGATACTATTTGCCACCATTATCTCACAGAGCCTTTTGATATCTTTTTACTGGTAGAAACTTGGCTTTAGTCTATCTTCAAGGTCTTTAGTCTCATTATTTTGTTACAGCTGGGTGCTCTTTGTGGCCTCTGCAGCATCAACACTTTTAGTAACCTCATATGCTCTCTCCTGGGTCACACAAAGGCCAGGAAACTCATATAAGTATTTTGATATATAAGAAACATACTAGAATATTGAAAAATATACTATATATTCCCACCTCTGAGACTTAAAAAAGTCTATTTGCTCTTGCAGCCAAGCACTGAGGTGCTTG